>NC_028454.1:24052020-24352020 GCF_000263155.2 Setaria italica
ATCATGTGCACGTCACTAAATTAGGTCTCATGCAAATAACAAATGTACTGGCAAAGACACCTATGCTGATGTACTCATGATCTGCACTGAGAATTGAAAAAAATATTACAAATTTTTCAGACTACACAGTACACACAAGTGCCAGAGATAACTGAGAACAAAGAAATCAAGTATTGAATGCAAATGGCAATCAAACTGACATTTCGAAAAAAACAAATAACATTGCTCACAAAACAAATAATTGTTTATATATTATAATTACTAATGCACTAAATCTGAAGGACATATGGTTGTTCACAAAACAAATGATTGCTCACTAAACGTCTGTTCGTCTCCCCAACGTCAGTTTTGTGCGACGTGCGGTGAACCAGGTGAAAACCCATGCGAAGGAGAGGACCTAGCTTGGAGTGGTTCTTGAAGGAGTTTGCAGAACATATCTTCACTCACATGAGAGTTTAGGAGTAGGAATCAATTAATCACTCAGATGATAAGAGAAGAAAAATTAGAATACCAAAATCAGAATAGGAAATCTATGCATCACTGGCTAGAGTGGTTCCTATCAGCATTCTTAAGAGAAATAATAGATCTAACTGGAAAAATTATAAATCCAATTCAAAATTGATTACACGCTAAGCCCAACATATCCAGACACAAATCATGATATCCTATTCATTAGAAAGATGATAGCTGTGTTGAGGAGCCTGGTCGCAATTCCCATTACCAGAAATTATCAAACATAAGAACAATTGTAAAGTTCAACAAGCCTAAAGAGCTCAAATTATGGAATATGAAAAATAAGAATAGGGATATGAAAAATAAGAACCTCTCGTGCTTTGTCCAGTACGGATTCGATGTTGCTGTTCTTGGTCTTGCACAAGATGATGCGTCACTAGCATCAATCATGTGCTGGCTGTCGCTAGATCTGTGTTGCCCGCATCATTAAGGATCCCTGCCAGCAAGGCTGTCAGGCAGCTTGCCCACCGAGCAAGCCATCGGCTGCGCCATGTAGCAGTTGCTGCGCAGCCGAAACAAGCAAATCGACTGCTTGAAGCATCAATGTTAGCACAAAATGGAATCAGCACTGGGATGAAGAAGTAGGGTCTGGGACGGCGGGCCCGAAGTCTGCAGTATCTCTCCGGTCCAGGTCTCTCTTCCGCATTTGTCATCCTGGCCGCGCCTTTGTACACCCTTGAAGCTCATTGCTCTCGGCCTCTTACCTAGCCCCTAAGGCTTCAATCTGCAGGCATACAGAAGAGAAATGAGTTTGAGAATTTAATAAGTCATTCACGAGATCAACAAATGGCAACAGCATCCATGAACCGAAGATTCACTTGCAAGATAAAAAACAACAAAACAAACAAACAAGGCAAGGTAAGAGTTGTCTGTTTCTTCTACACTAATATAGAACAATTATAATTCCTACATTACTGGGAGATTTCATTGGAGGATTGCAATTGGACTAGCGAGAGTGTATACATGTCTAAGAAAACATATAGGTTGTATTATAACACTAGCAGCATCGTAGAACATCTGGTTTTCATCAATTAGTTCAGACTTAGAAAAATAGAAACTTAAACCAAATATTCTGTCCAGCTCAATTGACATTTACAGGTTACAGAAACAAGAATCCAATAATCTGGATCACAAATTCACAATACAAGCTCCGGCACCAACCCATGATGCAGAATCTCAGGGAGCAACTCAAATCGACTATGTAGATATGGTTCTGACTTTCTGAACAATCGAATTGTCCACTGAACCACACACGTGTATGCAGAACAATGAAAGACCGAGCTGTGACATCGAGGAAAGGGGAAGGGGACTGAGGAGTTCAACGACCTCACCACTGCCTCCAATGGAAAGCCACCCGATAAGAACGTCGTAGCAGGGAGCTGCCGGACCAGTCCTTGCCGGATCCGTGCGAGATCCAGACTTCGGGCCTGCGTGAGCGAGCTCCGCAGTGGACCTGCGGGACCTCCAGCCTGACAACCTTGGGGCGGAGGGCCTGTGGGCAGCAGCGACACCGGCGTCAAGCTTGGGGCAGAGATGGGCTTGAGCGGGGGTGTAGCTCACACAGCGGCAGCCGCGCTCGAGCGGGGGAGGAGAGGACCACCTGTGGAGGACGACGAATCGGCGCGGACTGGCTCGAATCGGCGAAGGACAGGCTCCAATCGGCCGGCGGCACTTGGGCTCGGGAGATGAATGGGCGGCAGCGCTCGAGGCCTCGAGCTTCCTTCTCCAGCCACGCTGCGAATCGGCCGGGGGATAGGCATGCTCTACACGAGCAGAGGTCGAGGCGGCGCAGATCGTCGATGGAGCGAGCGGCGGATGCGGGGGATGCCGAGCGGCGGCGGCGGTGGCGAGGGATGGCGACTGGCGGTGACGCGAGGATCAGAGGACGCGACGACGGCGGAGCGCGGCGTGCTTAGGGTGTGGGAGCGGCGGCGGCGGGGGATGGCGAGCGGCGGCGCGCGGCGTGTTGAGGGTCTGGGAGTGCCGCTCGGGGAGGGATGGCGAGCGGCGGCGGCGGGTGGGATGGCGAGCAGCGGCGGCAGGCGGCGGCGGCGGGGAGGGATGGCGAGCGGCGGGGATGGCGGGCTGGGCGGTTCCAGGAATGGAATGGGAGGATGTTGACCCACGTTCGGAGGAGCTGATAAAAAAAATCGGAAAATCACGTTCGCGAAAATAAACTGGACCGGCGTGAAGCGGAAACCGGCCGCCTGACCGCACCGATTGGCTCGGGTACGGAATAGATTATTCCGTACCCAGGGTATTGTATAGTATAATCCTATATATATATATATATATATATAGGATTATACTATACAATGGGTATAGAATAGGCTATTCCGTACCCGAGCCAAACCGACGCACCCGCGGCGCGGGAAGCTAGCACGACGTCGCACATGGACCGAGAGGCCTTTTTTTTTAGCGAGCTTCTGATTTCGTCGCCGGTTGCCTTCTCCAATCCCGTTTCTGCTCTCGACGGCGGCGGCGCGATGGCTGCCCCTCCCTCCTCCTCCCAGTTCCAGCCTCGGCGTCATCCTCACCTCGCCGTGCAGATCCAAGGCAGCTGCCCTCATGTTGGTTCGGCCTGGATCTATGGCGGCCCCATCCCCTCCTATGCACGGCGGTGAGCACCTCAGGCGGCGCGAATGGTGGCCGGAAGAGCTCACCCAGGTAGACGACGGGACAGACTACGGACGCATGGGGGTGAGTGACGGGGACGACGATCTGGGTGGGCGGATCCAGCTCGGCACGACGGTGCCCCCTTTCTGCACTCGATGTGCAGCTGGAGCTTCCCCAGATGTCGACCTCTATGTCCCAAGCACATCCACCTACACGAACGGCGCTCCAGGTTAGTCCCAACTGCATGCCTCCATCCCTAATCAAATTTTCAATTTTTTTTTCGTGCAAGATATCTTACCTGCAGCCTCTTCTGCTTCCTATGAACGAATCCACTCATTCTCCTTCGAGATTAGGGTGCAATTTCAGGCTTTCTGTCTGCCCACCTTCGCTGGCGCACGCGGCGAGTTCAACAAGACGGGCCATGGCCGCCGGCGGCTAAAGCTAGAAAAAACTAAAGTATTGGTCATGAAGTAGGCATCAGTGTGGTTTGACTTCATTCATGAGCTCACTCTGCAGTGCAATGCACTGGATTTGAGCATGTTGTAGTTCAACAGTCGAGGCTTATTTCCTGTTCTTGTTGTGTTGCATTTTGTCTTGGGTTTGATGAGATCATATTATCAGTTCTTTAAAATTTCTTTGTCTGCAGCTGGTAGTAGTAGGCCTTGTCACCAGTGCACTGAACTCTTCAAATCTATTTAGGGATTGACCTAGCTCTTATTGGTGAACTACTAGTATAAGTGCATGCATAGTAATCTGGTTTATGTTTTTCTTGTTCTCTTATCATTTCTTTGATCCAGTATTTCATGATTTTAAATAATACAGTGTACTTACACCTGTGGAATGAACCTTTCTGAAACATTCTTTCAACCCAGATTATTGTATTGTATATCGTTTGGACTTTGGAAAAAAAGCATTAAGGACAACAGCTATTTGTATTCACTTATCTGGAGCCATTTATAGGTGTACATAGATGTGTTGCTTACTCTGGACTTGTTGTGTACAGCAATATGGCTCGCCTTCCTTTATCCACAAGAACCCGAAGAAGGAACATGGCCCTTAGAAATATGATGACTTCCATCATTGTTATTTACTACTATATGTGGTCACTCCTTGCAATGGCATATAAAAGGAGATGTTTAAAAATTGAACAAAGGATAAAAAACATAGAACAAAGGAATGTGCGGTTGAGCAACCTTATTCGTAATAGTGATGCTGCTTGTATCAGCCAGCTTCGGATGGATAGGAGAACATTTTACACTTTGTGTGAAATGCTTAGTGATGTTGGTGGGTTGAAAGCAACACGGAATATGTCTCTAGAGGAGATAGTGGCTCAATTCCTATACACACTATCCCATCATTTGAAGAATTCAACAATAAAAGAATTTTTCTTTCGAAGTGGTGAGACAGTTAGTAGACAGTTCAACTTATGTCTTGTAGCTGTTTTAAAGTTGCACCACTTGCTACTTAAGGCCCCTGAACCTATACCGGAGAATAGCACGGATGGTAAATGGAAATATTTTAAGGTAAATGACTTATCAAATAGTTTTTAGTTTTAAGAAAAAATCCTAATTAAAGTAGTTTTGTGACATTCTTTTATTTGTTGTGTCTTTTATTTCTAGAATTGTTTGGGCGCTTTAGATGGAACTCATATCAAGGCAACAGTTCCAACTAGGCTGAAAGGAAGATATAGGTCAAGAAAAGGAGACATTGTGACAAATGTTCTCGGTGTTTGTGCTCCTAACATGCAATTCATATATATATTACCTGGATGGGAGGGCTCAGCACATGATGGGCGTGTGCTTCGAGATGCTATTTCAAGGCTAAATGGGTTGCGTGTTCTTCAAGGGTGTTACTACCTTGTTGATGCTGGTTATGCAAATGCAAATGGATTTCTAGCTCCATACCGAGGTCAAAGGTATCACTTGGGTGGTTGGACTGCACAAAATCCACCACACAGTGCGGAGGAATATTTTAATATGAGGTATGCTAGAGCAAGAAATATCATTGAGAGGTGTTTTGGAAGGCTTAAGGGTCGATGGGGAATTTTGAGATCACCATCGTATTTTCCTATAAAGACTCAATGCCGAATAATAATGGCTTGTGCCCTTTTGCACAATTTAATTTTGCAAAGAATGTCTGTTGATCCAATGGAAATGGAGGAGGATGACTCATCAGGGGAATCATCAGGGGAAATTACAAAGGGGGAAATGAGTGAACCAGAATTTATCACGTGTGTGTTGACATCTAATGAGTGGACTAATTATCGAGATGTTCTCGCTCAAGGGTTGTATAATAATTATACGGCTTCTGTTTCTCATTGAGGTTTGCTTTTTTGTTTCTGTTTACTAAGTTTAAAGCTTCTGTTTTTATTTTCAGTTTACTTGTAGATTTGTTTTACAATCCCTTCTAACATGTTATCCTTTTGTGCAGCTATGGATTTATCTGAGAGCTCAACAACAACAATCCGTGGCAGGGGAAAGAATAAAAGGAAGTGGACTGTTGCCGAGGATGATGAATTGGTTAAAGCCTTGTATGAGATATCTTTGGACCCAAGGTGGAAGGGCGAGGGAGGCTTTAAGAATGGATATTATTCAGTGCTTGAGACTCATCTAGCTGAAAAGTTACCTAACTGTGGAATATCTGCTGTTCCCCACATTGAGTCAAGAGTAAGGCACTTTAGAACAAAGTTCGGGGCACTGGAGGTAATGCTTAACAAAAGTGGCTTCAACTGGGATGATAATAGAAAGATGCTTCAGTGTGAAAAAACACAATATGAAGCACATTGTAAGGTATGTCTAAACTTTACTTCAATGTAGGTATTTCATTTCAACTTGCAATGCAACATTCTGTGTCGATTGCCAAGGTTGAGAAACACTACTGCATTCCTTTGCAGTATCATCCTGAAGCGAAGGGCCTATATGGTGTTGCTTTCCCTTATTATGATTCATTGGCTGCCGTATATGGGAGTGACATAGCTACTGGTGAAGGCGCAGAAGGGCTTAGCAAAGCAGTTGAAAATATAGAGAAAGAACTTGCAGTTGAAGGTGGTAACCATCAAGAGGAGGAGGAGGATAGGATGTCTAGAGAAACCCCTAGACGCTCTACTGACTCAGCTTCATCAAGCTTGAAGAGGCGGAAGACAGACAAGAAGGGAAAGGATCATGTATCTGCAACATCAAGTGACCCTATTTTGGACATGTTACATGAAGTTCAAGGTGATCTAAAGGGTGTGTCTACAAATATTGGGAAAATGACAGCAGTGATGGAACGTGAGGTCGCTGTTCAAGAGAAAAATTCTAAAGAGGATCATCAGCAGAAGTTAAGAGAAAAGGCTACAGCAGAGCTGCGCAAGCTTGGGTTCACAGGGAGCGAACAAGTCAAAGCTGCTAGTGTGTTTGTGAGAATTCCAGATCAAATGAGCATGCTGTTAACGTTGGATGAGACACTGAGGAGAGAATTTATCCTAAACATGCTTGGTATGTGACACTATGCTATTTTGTTTCAACTGTTTATTTACTGCCATACATCAGATGCTAATTTGTGTAGTATTCTGCTAGTGTTGGCTATTTTTAAACTCTCCTTTGCAGCTTCAATCTGCTTGAGTTTTTTGGTTTTGTAGAGCAGGAGGATGGCATTGGCAAATTAAATTCGTTCATTGAACTTTTTAGTACCGCTAGATTGGTGTACTTAGAATTGTTACTCTTTTAGAGAATGTAAGATGGAAGTGCAAGATCTTTTGTTGGTTGCATACTGGTATTGCTTATGTTTGCCATTCAGTTAAGATCAGGCAGTTGAATCTCGTGAAAATGGTCCTACTGTTCTGTGAAAAAAAGCTCCTATACCTTGGTCATCTCCAGCTTGTTTCACCACATAGAAGCTCATGAACATAGCTGCTAGTATATCTGATACTGATGATATCCCAGTCACCTCAGTCCCCTTTCATTTTAGCGGTACCAGTATGCAGTTGGAGGGGCACTGCTGTCCTCGAAGCCTAAAACTTATGCTCCTCGTAATAGCATCCCTGAATATTATAAAGGAAGTTGTGTTTTTATGCTTATTTCGAATAAAGCATTTATATAAACAAAATCATTTTTTTGAATGTGGCCAGAAAGTACCAAGTGGCCATCCTATATTAATGAAGCCATTTGTAAAGCTTATAAAGGATCTCAGAAAAATTGTGTAGGCGCTCATCCTGAACCAAGAAAGAATTTGTGTAACTAATTTTCAGAATTTGTGTTTATTTACTGCCATACATTAGATGCTTGTTTTCCTAGAATTTGTGCAGCAAATCAATTATGTTCTTTAATTGGATATGCGGATTCCTTATCTATTGTGCAGCAAATCTTTGTCAAATCATTGTCTATTTTTCTTTCTATTCACTGATAGCTCATTACTTGTTCTATTTTTTCTTTTGAAGAGGAAGAGAGAAGGAATAGGATAGAAGGTGGATCAAGATAGGGAGCTTGCATCTTTCCGAGTCTATATGATTAAACTATCCTGTGTGAGATGGAGGTGAACAACAAGTCCATAGGGAGTCATCTACTGCACAATGTGTGAGATGGAGGTGAACAACAAGTTCATAGGGAGTCAGTCAATTATTTAGCTTGGATGTTGAACTTCTATTTAGCCTGGATGTTGAACCTGTTATGTAATCTAGATGTTGAACTTTTATTTTGCTTGGATGAACTTTGAACTATCTGCTGTTTGAACATGGTTCGAACTGCTCCTGGATGGTTGTAGTTCAATCTGTTCCATGTTGATGTTCAGTAGTTGCAGAAAATCAAATGAGCTTGCTCTCTGTGGGTTGAGCATTGAGCTAGCTATCAGTTAGAGGAGTAAATTTGCAAACTACCTTGTGATACCTGAGTAGTGAACCAAACAGCTGTAACGTAATCCATTACCATTATCGCATCAAACCAAACAAAGGACGTAATCAGTGATTACACCACAAAACCAGCTGTGATCTGATTACGTTCCCTTTGCGTTACCTGAGCCCCAACCAAACGCCTCCTTAATCTCCAGGAGCAAGCATTGGATGAACATATAAGGTTGGAATCTGCTGGAGTTCAGGGTGTCAAGTTTACTTTGTTTGGATTCATAATGGTGCACATAAATTTCAGGGATGTAAATCATGTGCTGTTACTACTTTAGGCAGGGGTGGTAGTGACTTGACTGCTACAACTATTGGCAAAGCCTTGCTATGCCTTTGCTAGCTCATAGAAGCTTCTCATCATCCACCTTGTTGAACTAGCAAAATGTTTTGTTTATTTATACTGTAACTTTATCCCAACTTCAAGAGATTGGGGAGAAACTGTCAGAAATTGGTGCAAAATTGGATTACCTATTGCTGAACAAAGAACTTGTACACGATGTAAGGAAATTATGGCAAGATCCAGCCATTCATGTGAAAAATATTGCTACTTTATTTAAAGAAATTTTATAGACCGTTGAACAGAAATCTTGATTACTGAGAAAAGCATTTGTAGGAAACTTATTCACGCGGAAGTATTCTGCAAGTCCCTGACTGTGCACAGTACTTCATGAGCTATTTGGACTGATTAGCTGAAGTAGATTATGTACCAACAAAGGTATGCAATTATGCCCAATTTAAATCTTGTCAGCCTTATTTACAGGTTTTTTGATATTAGTATACTATTTCCTTTTGATTGTGTTTGAGGTTGCCGAATTGCATTAGAGGCTGGGGTCAAATGTAAGATATATAGATATCCCCTTTCTTTTGAAGACCTTAGGAGTTAGCAACTTCCAAAACATAAGCATGGCTAGTTGGCTACATTACCCAGACTATGTTTCAGCTTTTGTAATGACGTTCCCTTCTCCTAAGCAAAAAAAAATGGTTAAATTGTTTTTATTTGTTGAATCATTATAGTGGTGCATTGTGAAGCAGCCTCTAAAGTAGATACCATGGAATCATCTTGTTCTGGTCAAGTCATCCTCAAGGTGTATAGAAAAACTTATCTTTTGTTTTAATTTCCTTTTACGTGAATGTTCCATCATATTATTTTGGTTTCTGTACATGGTTATTTGATAATAGGTCTTAAGGGTTTGCACTTTATCTATTGTACTTATCTGGGCTGGTTCTTTGCAAGAGGACGTGCTTCATGCAAGAGTACGGACGAATGGTGTGGTAGAAACTCAGTTTAGGTAAGCTGCTGACATGGTATTTGCATATTTCTTTTGTTATACTCTGTCCGGATGTCCGGATGTCGAACTAAATTGATATTATCGAGTAACAGATAGCTTTAATCTTCTAATTAGTAAGTTTTTAATTTCCTACAGCCCTCTAGGAGAGAGCAAAAGAGGTGGAGAGGTCTATAGGTTGTACGATGTAGGAGGCCAAAGAAATGAGAGAAGGAAGTGGATTCATCTTTTGAAAGGTGTTAATGCTGTAATCTTTTGTGCTGCCGTTAGCGAGTAAGTGCATTTTCATTGTTTACAATTCATTGACTTGAACTTACCCTAAACTGCCGAATTCTACTCGGAAGTTGTTCCTTTAGATTTTTTCAAGATGCACAGCACCACAAAAAGTTTGGTTTATAAGTTGCGGTGTACAATTTTGATCCAAAGTTGAGCCCTGGCTGTTAATCTCAGGTACAATCAGATGTTATTTGAGTATGAGACGAAGAACTGAATGATGGAGACCAAAGAACTCTTTGACTGGGTCCTGACCGAGCATGGGTTGTTGTTAGTCACAAGAAAAAGTAATTAGGATGGTGGGAGAACAGAGTTTACGGTGTCACAGCGTTGCCGATTGTAATTCATTTTTGGACGGGGAACATTTTATTGATTTCTTTGCTCTTCCACAAGCTAGTGAAGATGTTTGTTGTGCGCTGCGGCCTGTGGAAAAATTTGGACCCTTTGCATCATGTCGTGGTCAAGTTCATTAGTGGCTGATTGTGATCCTGAATTGTTGTCCAGAAATAGCTGGAAGTTTGATTCCAGGTGTTGTGGCTGGAAATTTGCATTCGTTTGCGTTGGGTGTCTGAAAGACTCAAGCTGTAATACGAACAGGCGAGCAGGTTCCTTCGGCATACATGCAGAAAGCACAGCCCTGGAAGGAGTTTACATTACAACACCCAAAACAGAAACTAAATTACCATAACGTACAACTTACTACTAGTTAATTAAGCACATAGCATTATTGGGCTGACGATACTTGTCCCGGCAATTGCTGTCAGATACTTGCCCTGCAGAGCAGACAGGGTAGGCATAGCAAGCCTCGCTCTTCTTCACTGGTTGCCGATCTCCATGAGCAGCCAGTCCTTCCTCATGTCGTTGGGCAACGCCATGAGCCGAACGTGCGCGCGCGCGGATCTCGCAGAAAAAAAGGACCAGCGCAAAAAAACGGAAACGGACGCCAGATACGGAACGACTTGCGGCAGAAAAACGGATGCCGCGAGAGAACGCGGCAGAAAAACGGATGCCGCGAGACGGAACGGTGCGTGGTGGAGGGGCGCTCGCTCGCGGGCTCGCGGGAATGGTTTGGGTACGGAATAGTTATTCGGTACCGTGGGTACCGAATAGCGGAGGATATATATATACTATATAATTTCTCCATGGCTAGTCATGGATAACTAATTCTGTGGCCGGACCAATCGGCACTCGGGGCGGCAGCCTACACCGTCCCAGCCGGCTCCGAGCCTTGCACGACGGCTCGGCTCAGCCATCCAAAAATTGCTCCCGTTTCCTTCCAACGCCGAATATCCCGTTTCTCCTCTCGCTTCCCCCTCTATCGCAAACCAGGCGCCGCTCCCCCGCGACGGCGGTGCAGCGTGCAGATCCGGTACCGTCCGTTGCCCCTTCCCCACCCTCCGACCGACAGCTTCCACGGTGACTCGGTCTGCCACGACGAGTCGACGATGCGGAATCTGAACTCCACCCGCGTTTCTGCGACCATGGATCTCCAAGTGCGGCGCCGGCGGCGGCTCCCATCGGTGAGAGCCTCGGCGGCCCGGTGGTGGCCTGGCGACAACCCGGCGATGGCATTGTGGCCTTGCAGGAACCCGCTGACGGCCCTTTCTCTCCACGATGGTAGCGTACTCCCGAGTCGGCGAACTCACCTGGAGCGGCTAGCCGGTGATGGCGTCGGATCCCCAATGGCAGGCCACGGTGAGACCCCAACCAGGCCGTACCGTCCTCACCTAATCCTTCTCATTCTATTTTTTTTCATTCGATCTGGTTGCGTGGTAGGAATTGACGCCCCTTTCCCGTTCGTCTGCAAGACTGCAACCATGAATCTCTAGGTGCCGCTGCCGCTGTCGCCATCGAATCCGAGGATGCGTGACCGGAGAAGATCCAGATGCGGCATCCTCCGTGCCTTTTGCCGATAGCTCCCTCTCGCGTCGGTTTGCCTCCCTCTCGCGTCCATTGCTTCAGGACAAGGAATCCCGCGAAGGGATAAGGAGAAGGAACCGGAGGGGGGAGGAGGAGGAGAGACGCAAGGCGGCTGTGGACAAGCTGGAGAAGGCCAGTGAGGACTCAATCCTGGGCCAGGCAAGTACCTGCGTTGCTACCCTCTCAATATTGCTGCTGTATCCTGGCAATGCAAGTGATAATGGTTGGTGAATTGCTGTTTGCAATGTGCGTGTATGAATTTAACAGAAACATTTTAGTTCAGTGATTAGAGACAAACTACATGTTACTTCATCTATATTACATGAAACAGTTGCCTAGGATTGCTTCCTCCATCCAGTCTATTCTGCTGACGAAATTGTGGATCTTGTCAGTTACATCTTATATAAGTGAAACGCTGCTGGTATTATGATGCTCTTCATTTCCAGATACTGGTTGACAAATGAATTTACACATTACAAGTTACTGGTTGACAAATGAATATGTGGGTATTCAGTTGCCTGTGTACATGTATATTTGTGATATTGCATAGCTGCTTTTATGTATAAACTAGCAATGGGATTCTGAAATCAGTCTTTCCATCATATATATGCTACTGTGTTGAATCTAGTAACTTTGCATCTGCATGTTTTCTCAGTTCAAGCATCAACTATCATGTTAACGTTCCTGACACATCATTAATGCTGGAATATCAACAATGTCTTCAGTAAGAATAAACCTGCAAGTGTCTCTCCTTTGCTTGGAGAAGTAACATGTTTGCTCTGTGTATTTATCTCTGATATTTTCCTAGATTGGAGAACTTAGCTTCAAGCCTTGCTGAAACCATTCAGCAAGGAGAACTACCTGCAAAAGCATCTGTTATAGCACCGACCATTTTAGAGGTAACTAGGACTCAGTAATTGTGTTGCTTCTTCATATCATATATATGATATGAATATCATTTTAATACTAAAGTTCAATAATCGCAGACAGGGAAGTCATTTACAGCAAGAGGTATGGAAGTGCTTGAACGTATTGGAAAGGAGACAATGGAGTTTATTGTTGAAGAAACTGGTATGGAAGTTGACAAAGGTAGTGCCGGTGAAGGTGACCAGCAGACAGAAGAGGAGCTGTTTGACAGTTTCATATATTTCCTGTTACGTTTTATGACAGTTGTTAATTTCTCTCATCATGATAATAGATAGCTGTTCTTTTCTCCAATGGTCTAGGCTGAATATAAGTTACAGAATGGTTGCAACTAGGCTTGGTTTTGACATAGCAGTTACAAATAATTTTTTGGATGATTTATCACTCTTATAGTAAATTATTAGGCTTCATAGTAAATAATTCTCGTAATTTACTAGGCCTCCATTGACCCTGCACTGTGGTAAATTAACCAAATACTTTACTACCTTTCGACTTATGTGGATTTCACTAGTAAACTTTTAATATTGTTGGAACCAAATACTTTACTATCTTTATCGCAAATCATAGTCAGAAAATTACGTCTACAATTGTTGTGCTACTGTAATTTTGACTGATCAATTATGTGGTAAATTAACCATATCATTTACTAGTTTTTGAATTATATTACTAAATACATTACTACTAAATACATTGGAGTTGTGATTGAATTACTACTAAATTTGTGAAATGTTGGAACTTGGTCGATGTTATAGTAAATTCGTAGGTTTATGTTAATTACTTATCAGGAAGTGGGTTTCTCATAAATCACTGTCAGTAAGTTATGTTCAATTTTGTTGTGTTACTACATATGTGGTTCATTGGTGCTCGTGACCTTATTTGCTCACTGTTCGTCCAATTTTTTAGCGCTTTTCCATGGTGCGTGGTGAGCCACCCAAAAAATCCACTTTACTAAGATCAGATTCCCTTTGGATTAGAAGCAGATTACCTCTAGATTAGCAGCTTCGTTGACCCTTGGTAGCGGTAAAATCACCATATAATTTACTATTTTTTAAGTATGCCTATTTCACCAGGTTTTAGAGTAGTGTTTGATTTATCTAAAATCTGGGTCTTATGTAGCACAAAACTATTTTTTTGAATTACGATGGAACCTTGTCAATGTTATGGCAAATTCATGGTTTCCTGTTAATAACTTATCATAATGTTTTTTCTCATTAATCGTAGTTAAAAAATTATTTCAATCAACATTGTGTTACTGCAATTTTGACCCATGAATTATGCCGTACATATGTGCTTGTGTCCTTATTAACTTCTATTATACTTCTCAGTTTTCAATTAGTGCAGCCACTGTGGCTAAAAAAATGACGAGCACCCATTCTGGTCACCACGTTATTTTTAGCAAGTTAGACCTCTCTTTCTATGAACACCATTTACCAGCTGGCTGCATAGGTTTTAGGTACAAATAATTTTTTGGATGATTTATCGCTGTTATAGTAAATTATCAGGGTTCATAGTAAATAATTCTCGTAATTTACTAGCCCTCCAACCCTGCACAGCGGTAAATTAACCAAATACTTTACTACCATTCGACTTATGTGGATTTCACTAGTAAGTTGGAACTGAATGTTGTAGTAGTTTCATGGACTCATGTTCATTAGTTGTCAAGAACTTCCTTTGTCAAATCATAGTCAGAAAATTAGGTCTGCCATTGTTGTGTTACTGTAATTGGCTGATCAATTATGTGGTAAATTAACCATAGTAGTTTCTTGGACTACTACAACATTAGTCTTGCAGCTCCTCTGTTTTCAGTAAATGACCTTGTGGTTAATTAATGATGCCATTCTCGTAAAATTTGCCAAGCCATTAACCTAACCATTCTAGTAAATTGATGATGTCATTGTGGTAAATTCAAACAAGCATGGCTGTCTTATCAATGTCCTCACTTTTTTCAAAGTAACAGTTTTGATTTTTCACCCTTGCAGATTGAAAAATGATTTGTTCAGCAGTCCTGTAGTAAGGAGCTTGCGATCCCTATTAACAAAAAGATATCCGCCATAGCTTCCAATAACTGCAAAGATATTATAGTAGATGTGTTGTTTCATGCTATTTAGTTATTGTAAATTTGGTTTTCCACAAATCCAAGACACAAGACCATACAAAATGGTAGTAGTGTATGAGAATTTTTATGGGTATAATTAGCATTGTTTGCTTTTCTAGCTGCTCTGGTTTTCAGTTGTAGTATAGTATATTCAGTATTAAGATCTTTCAGCTGCTCTGTTTTCAGTTGCAGAATAGAGGACCAAATATCCCTATGTGTTAGTGCTTGCAAGTTAGTTTCCTTCTACTCGGCTGCTGTCAATTCATTATGCGCTGCATGATTCTTCATATTTTTGCAATTTATCTGCCCAGGTATTGATGTATGCCTAATCTGCATGCATATTTGCTCTCAATCATCTAAACACTTGTTACAGATATGAAATGAATATATTTGTTTACTATTCTCCTTGTTATGAAGTTTTCAGGTGATGAGGCCTTGTGGCAAGTTATGGGCAAGATGCGCTCACTTAAGAGCAGCTAATAGGCATGGTTGATTAATTCTGAGTTCAGCATCTGGCCTTGATGCAACTGAACGAGAGAAGCTCCAATTGATTCTCTAATTCTGATGTACACATATATGTGTGTAATGTTTTCTAAATTATTGTACAGTACTTCAAGCAAGTCGTAGTTCATATATGCCATATCCCTCTGTTAATGTTTTACCGTAACAATCGACTATACAGATTACCCCATTGTGGTAATTCTACTATATTGGATTCTAGTAAATTGGGAATCATTTTACAGGACTTGATCACAGCATTTTTACAGGGACTTGATCACAGCATTCTGGTAAAAGCCCGTGGTAAATTGATGATGCATTTTTGTAATATTTTAGATTCTAGAAAACTCAGCATATATATAGTAACTTGATTACGCCATATTGGAAAACGCCTATGTGGTAACTCGATGGCACCATTCCGGTAAATTGATGGCGTCATTGTGTCAAACGTGCACATGTAATCCGGTAAATTGATGGCGTCGTTATGTCAAACGTGCACATGCAAACGGCGCGTCTCGGCCATGCAAGCAATTAATGAATCAAGCGTCGATATGCCGTAATCAAGCGTTGACGCTGCCGTAATGATGATGGCGCGCTTGGCCGGTCCTCCTCGGACTACGCCGTCCCATTAATGACGCTCGGCTCGCTACGCCGACAAAAACTCGCTCACCTCCTGGACGTGGGCCGGATGAGCTTGATTGGACGGATGGATGGCCTGGTTATTGAATAACCTATTCTGTAACCCCGGTTACGGAGTATACTCACCTTAAATATAAATAGCTATACTATATAATATATAATACCCTGGATACGGAATAGGGCTGTTCCGGAGCCCATCGGCGCGGAGCTCGCATCGCCGGTTTTTGTTTCACCTGCCTTCCCCGATTTGTTTTACAATTTTTTAGTCTAACGTGGGGCATTTGCATCCGTCGGTTTCAGTTTCCCGTTTCCCCTTCCGTTCTCGCCATCCGCCGCCGCCACTCGCCATCTCCTGCCGCTGCTGCTGGTCGGCCGGTGACGGTCGTCGGCGCCATCCCCCTCCACGTGACGACGGCTACGGTCTCCTTCCCCTTACGACGGACAACTGGGGCACCTCCCGGCCGGATCCTCGTCGTGGGCGTGAGGGCGAACTGGATTTGCCGACCTAACAACCAAATCGAGGCAGGGGCTCCGTCCTCCAGGCGAGCGGCTGTGCGCTCCCCTTCTAGACCCGTGAGGGCAGGTACGCATTGCAGTATTCTCATTGCCACCAAGGTTTTCATTGCCTTTTGATAGTCAGTACAAGCATAATGCCAAATTTGAATGTTTTCATGTTACATCAGCCAAGGCTGAGGTTGTTAGTTTCCACTCCCTCAGTTGCAAATGGTCTTCTGGAACAAATGGGGGCAAAAGTATTGTTGAGGCATTTTTCATGAGAATGTTTTATAGTCTTCTGTAACAAATGTGGCAAATGTATCGTCTAGGGTACAATACTCTTTTCAGGCATTAATCAATGATGCAACTCTTGTCAACATTGCTATATTTGCAAGTTTGGAGTTTGTTAATTTACAAATACCTTTCCGTTTGCAGGGTGATAAACAAAGTGGTAGTAATGACAGTGGTTCAACATCGGCGGGACAATCTCCACGACTTAAATCTTTCTCTTGTAGATCTCTTCTGACTAATGATGTAATTGATGCCTGATAATTGGAAGTACAAAAGAATCCGTTCGTTCTGAGACGATGTCTATATATCCGTGTTAGGAACCTATTATATAAATTTAAGGTTGAGTTGAGTCTATGAATTCATTAGGTTCTGCAAAAAATTTGGAAGCTAATCTTGAATTCTTAATAAATCAGTATGGTAGTACGTATGAGAACTTAATGTACAAAGTAACCTATGATGCTAATATCTTATTGCTATGATGTTCTAATGAATTGTTTCAATAGTTTATTGATATCCAGTGCTAATTTCTGCCTTGACATATATAAAGTGTGGATATAGGTGTGTTTCTTTTCTTTGGCTCATCAATGTTTGTGATTACCTATCTGTCATCTTAGTATTCTTTGTAAGTCTGTTTGGAAAAATAAGCAACACTCCGCAGTGAGCCACTGCTCGCTAATCCAATATGAATCACGTGCTCTCTGAGTTTCAAGCCATCTGCTATATGGTACCTGCCCATTGGCTGAGAGTTTCATGAGAATGGTCATATTTTATGCTGCTCACAGTGACAAATAGAGGATTGCGTTTTTACTGCTGAGGGTGAACCAGTTGTCCATTCCGCCTCTAAAATTTTGCCCATTTTCCTTTTGCTACACTTCCTTTATTTGCTCCTTTTTGATTTCAGCATTTTTTCACCATTTTCGGCTGAAGTCTGTCAAGGTGGCATAAGACTATTTTGAACTTCTAGAAAACATCCATTAGTTATGAACAGAAACAATACATTGGGTGGTTCTTTTGTCAATTATGGAGGGTATCTTGGTTATACTCGTAATGATCAAATTTTGCATGCTTTTCTTCAGTCAAACTGACAGTGACAGTAAAACAAATTATTGCATAATGGAAGAATGACAATGTATTCCCCTAGGTGGATGCTTAGCCCCGCTAGGTGATGGTCCGTCTCCAGACTAGTACCCAGCTCTTATGGGAACACGGACTTACTCGTAAAAAGGAAATGACTGAAATTTGAATGGCATAATGACGAACAGGGGCCAGCTTAGTGGCAAAGGCAAATTTGCATTAACACTAGACACCTTAGGCACTTTTGGCTGACTGCAGTTGGAGCTGCACATATTAGTTGAAGTGAAGAATACGGATTATTAATTGCATGCATTTCTGTAGGGCAACAAAGCAGGTGCAGTTTTTATACGCATTTAAAAAATTTAAAATTTCAACCTTTTGTGCTACTTCTATGATACTACATGGATTACCCTCTTCAATACTTTTTTTAGAATTTTGGATTTGAATTACACTGTAAAACTAGATTGCTCTTGTTGCCTTTATTTACGGATGCAGTTTTATTTGCTCAGGCACGTATTTTCACTTTTTCAGACATTGTTCTGACTCTTTTCTTTAACAGGTGGAAAGTGGACTAAGAAGACCCCTGAACCCCTAGGGCTCACGTTGAAGACAGATTATTTTGCAAACCAAAGTGGACTAACCACAGTTTGTTGGAGGAGGGATGCTGGTTCCTCAGATAAGAACTAGATGTTTATTTCTTGGTCTAGGGATTCCTGTTCAGATAACTAGAGCTTTATTAATTTCCCTTTTTCTCTTATAAATGAATTAATGAGTTTTATTTGTGAATATGTCTAGATGAGTTCCTGTTCAAAATTCAGATACGCGACTTGTTTTCATTCAGTGATGTAAATGTTCAGATTTGCATGCTTCCTACTGGCTGATATGCATTCATTTCATCCAAGAGATTCTGATCTGATTTGTCAATCCAAATTTGCTAGGTGCATGCTTGGTTTGATCACCTGATATGAGTTAATATATTTAGCCCCTGCGTTGTGAGTTGCTGTTTGTCCAGTGACGACAGGATGGGTCCTGCTGCCGAGCCCATTCTTACTGACAAGCTATAGGCAGCGAGCAGAAGGCCAACATTGTAACGTGAATTCCCCAACCTCTGCTGGCTCCAACCCAAAAAAACAACCTTTGGAGCATCCTTTGTGCAGGTGTTGAGCACCGGGACCATCTTATAACCCTTGATGAGCAATGGACCTCTCCAATCTTTTTATTTGTTTTTTATTCGTAAGGGGTGGGATTTTTTTGTGTGTGGCATTCTAGCCTTGCAACAGTGATAACTCTGTGATCCATGGTCAAATGCTTATCATTCCTCAGGGAAGTCTATCCAGTATTCCAGTGCAGCGATTGCATGTACAAGACCTAATGGCTCTTTTCACTCCTTGTAATGATCACTAGGTGCTATAACTGTTGTACAATTGTATTACTTGTGTCTGGAAACGTGATGCTGAATCCAGGTTCCTATTTGCAAATGCATAATTATCTGTGATGCTACTACATTGAATCTAGGTTCCTATAGTTTTTTTTTAGCACACTACTATTTGCATCCACGTGTTATTCCTTTAGGATACAAAAAATACTACTTTCACACTAGATTGACGCAAACAATTGCGTCTACATGTCATTACTTGCCACCAGAAAAAAAAAACATGATACTAGATCCCATAATCTATTTTTATGCGCGTGCACGTCATTTTTTTAAGGAGAGCAAACTCAAGGTTTCGAACAAGCAAATAGGCCTGAATGGGCCACTCACATATTGTTGTCCAATGGTCAGCGCATGAAGCATCATCAGGCCCACCAGGCAACATGCGAGCGTGGATGCAGGTTAAAATTGAAAAAAAAAATCAGTTGCAGTTTTGAGGAATCGAACCTGAGACGAGCGCTCCACCACTAGGCATCTGCGCGCGCGAGGAAAGGGCCGGAGGGGGAGAGGCGCGCGGCGTGGGAGGGGGCTCGGGTACACAGGTATTCTGTACCTGGGTACACAGTAACCTGCGATTTCAAAGAAAAAGTTTAACTGCTTTGGACGCAATGCAAGATGCATCCTACCATTTAGGCACCCCAACTCCCAACTTTGATACTATGCAAAAAGAAGATTCCCCATCACATCAAACTTGCGGTACATGCATGGAGTACTAAATGTAGACGAAATTAAAAACTAATTGCACAGTTTTGTTGTACTTTGCGAGACGAATCTTTTAAGCCTAATTAGTCAATATTTGGACAATAATTCACAAATACGAACGAAACACTACAGTGTGCTACAGTTCTGGCACAGTAATTTTGCATCTCCCAATTTAGCTAACTAAACAAGACCTTAACAAAAACACTAACGAAAAGTTATTTTTTGTTTGCTTAGAAGCGAGCTATTTGAAATTCTATTCACCAAAGGAATCTTACTATTACTAATTGGAGGCTCAAAAAAGCCTCCACCTAATTCTCACTAGGTGCGCTAGAAAAAAAAGATTAGTTTTAGAAATTCTCAAAAAAATCATAAATATCCAACAATAAATCTTATAGATAATAATAGTCATAGAATCTATTATGTTTTCTAAAAAGTTACTCGCCATTATCATTATGAAAATAGTCTAAAGGGATTTGCTAAATATATATCTAAATTACCTACATTTGCCATTATGAAAAATAAACTAAAGCAATCCTCTAATATTCATCTAAATTACCCACCTGTACCATTGTAACATGTAAACTAAACTAACCCATAAATTTGTATCTAAATTACCAACATATTTCATTATTAAAAATATCAAATACACCAATTTATGATTCTAAATTAATTATTTATCATATTGTTAAGGAAGAAAATACTAACTTAAGGTATACATGCGGGGTTGACCATTTATTATTATTATTATTATATATACGTCATAATTTTTTGTTTAATTTCTATTACTTATGTCTCTCAGAATTAGTAGTAGGAGTACGGGTCAGGGTCTAGTGGCTAACTAACACAAAACAAATGCAGTGGGACAAGAGTGTGCTGCTGAGGATTTTGTACCATTTGGAGGCTCTGTGTTTGGGGCGGTATTCAGCAAAGTTGACAGAGCTTTTCCTCTACACGTCGCCAGTGACCAACTATAGGTGTATATATATACTCTGCATTTCCTGATTGCCCAACCATTACATTCTTTTAGTAATAATACGCATTTAATTTGTTCATATGAGATGAGCAACAATGTCACATTGTAGGACATATCTGGGACTTGATCAGATGGAGGGAGATCGACGGAGGCGACGTTGCCCTGTTCCAACAGACTCGAGGCAGCAAAGGTAAGTAGTGGAAGGAATTATGGACAACTACCTATCGAGACGATGCATGATTTTCTGGGGATGATCTATTCTATAGTTGCAGTCGCAAGGCCCGCAACAGAGCAAGAAGAAAGAAATCGGCTAGCTACTTCAGTACTTCAGTCCAAGCTTGCGCGCCTGTGATGCCCATGGCGCCGACACGAGGCCTCTGAGGTCATGGCGGCACACCGGGCAGCTGTGGCCTTTGAAGAGCCACACGGTGATGCAGTGGGTGTGGAAGGGATGGGAGCAGGGCAGGTTCACGGGGGCCGTCGGCCCGGCGCCGATGTTGTCGAAGCCGTCCATGCATATGGTGCACTGGTGGTCGGCGGAGGCCGGCTCGGCGACCTGCATGACGGTCTCGGCGCAAGCGCGCACCACCGCCTTGGGCTCGATGTACACGAGGGTGACCTCCATCGCCAGCTCCAGGGAGAAGTGGTAGCGGCCGCCGCCGAGCCCCGCGTCGTCGTCCTTCCGAGCCCGGTCGCGCATGGACGTGGCGGCCGCGTCCAGGGCGGAGCAGGAGGCCCAGTTGTCCGTGGAGATGTCGACCCCCCGCAGCAGGGGCATGGACGCCAGCATGCCGTGCACGGCGCGCCGCGTCGCCTCGTAGGAGAGGAAGAGGGCCGGGTCGTACACGTAGAAGATCTGGTCGCCGTTCCCGGCGCACTTGTCGCGGTGGTCGGTCCTGGCGTGGCCACCGCCGGCGAGCCGGCGCGACGAGTACTCCCGCGACAGGAAGAGGCGGACGCGCACGGACGACGACCCCGCGCACGGCGGCGGCTCGCGGCGATCCAGCCTCGTAGTCCAGGTACGGTCGGGGACCAACACCCTGGTCGCCACCACCATGGAGGCGGGTCGGAGGTCTTCCCTTTTTATCTGGCGGCGGCTTCAGTCTCCCAACGGCCGGGGAAACACATGTTGCGTACAGTTCAAGCAGTCGGCAGCGCTGCTTTCGGATTCAGATCGGGAGGAGCATAGATGGCTTGTCTCCGATCAACCTGAAGCTGAATTCAACCTCTCCAAATCCGAAACTGGAACTTCGAACCAGAAAATTTCAACATTTAACTCGAAATTTGATCTTCCGAACCTAAGAAATCCCCAATTTTTGAGAAATCGATCATCATCAACTCGGGATCTCGGTTCCAACTCTAAAAACCCGAGCTTTCTCACCGCTGCTAGCAGGGGATGCTCGTGGAGCGCAGCGAAGGCGACGGTCGCCGGCTACGGAGCACAGCGGACGGCGGCGGTATTGGAAGAGGGGGTTGGGGGAGAAGCAGAGAGACGCAAAGGGCGGAGCAGACGGCGGTATTGGAAGAGGGGGTTGGGGCAGAAGCAGAGAGACGCAAAGGGTGGAGCAGAGGGAACGGTTTTCTCAGCCACGTGTGGGGCATCTGACGGTTAGGATATGAGGACAGCAGCCAATGACGTCACGCATTTTGTTTATTTTTTTTTCATTCCTTCTTTGGTCTTCTTTGACGTACTTTCTTTTGTGTCGCACGAAATTGGTCGAATCTATAACCTATTTAACTATAACTTTTTGTACTTCTCGTTCTTTTTTTACGTTCATATGGAAGAGAGATGGTAGAGAGAGATTTTTCGGGAAAAAAAAAGAGATGGTAGAGATAGGGAGATGGAAACATGGCAAAATCCGGAAGTGAGAAGCCAATCAGCCAAAGGAGAGCAAGAAGGCTGAGGCCAGCTTGGTGGCGATTCGTAGTGGGGAAGCTAGGGACGCTAATCCATAACATCTCCGCAATGAGAAACCATGTAAGATATTATCAAATTGTTCATGAATATTAAAATATACTAAAATTCAAACTGAATTTTGCTATCAAAGAGTTAGAAGACAAGTCCCACTCTTCTACTATGAAAAGATACTCATCTCTAGACACTTCAAAAATTAGTTGCAAATTTTGGTTTTTACTACTACTACACTAGTGTGATCGTGAAATATCTTGAAAGCTTAGTTGTCTATGAGCTATACATGAGTTGTTACCTAGTTGTCATATATGAGTTGTTATCTACTCCCTCCGTTCCGAGTGTCCTTTTAGGTCAAACTGTTTTAAATTTGACCAAATTTATAATGAAGAGTATCAATATTTATAACACTAAATAGGTATGCTATGAAAATATATTTCATAACAAATCTAATGAGACATCAAAAGTATTGATATATTTTTATATAAACTTGGTCAAACATAAGATGATTTGACTTAGAACTTAAATAAAAATACACTCTTTGCAAGACGGAACGAGTAGTTGTCTATTAATTATGTGTGAATTGTGTAAGACCATGAGCCTATAAATAGAGAAGCCTCAAGTTTGTAAGATGTTAATAGAACATTTTGCTCTACCTATAGATCTTGTACCTAAGGGCTTTGGATTAAGCTCTTGCTATCCGTGGATTCGGATTTGACCTTTTGGTCTATTGTTGTCTCTAGAATGATATCTAGCTCAGCACGCTGAAGTAGTTCCTTCCACACTTTGTGTTGTTTCTACCTATTAGCGCATTGGAGAGGTTTCTCCAATACTTGTGCTATATCTATCTGTTTGTACCAGCATTGGAGCTTTAGATTAAGCTCTTGTTGCCTATGGATTCAAACTGCCCTCAAGGCATTCTCTACTAGCACATTGAAGCTGTTCCTTCAACATTTTGTGCTAGAACCACCTACAACATCTTGGAGTGTTTCCTCCAATTTAGTGTGCAGCATCACGACCATTCGTGGATCATGTTTCAAAGTGAGTAGTATGCAAGAGTAGTTTGAAACAATTCGCTTCTGTAGTATGCGACCGTCTTATCTACCGGTTGGCGATTGCAGCGCGTCACGTGGCAGTTCAATGGACCAAAGACAAATATTGCATAATGGACAGTTCTAGTAGCCACTTCAATATTGCAAAGTTCATCCAAATTCAACTAGTGCCATAAAAGTAGACAAAGTCACAGAAGTTGCAAAATAATATTACATAGTATAAGACAAACTGTCCACCAAACTGCAGAACCGCACACTTAACTTTTTTGTTTGGTTTCCGAAATGAAATGAGTTGATCCACCATTACCTTATATTCCTTAAAAGCTGAAATGGGTTCATTCCACCAAATTTAAGGAATGGACTCATGATGGCCCACCTCATCTAGAATGGGTTTCTCAAACCAAACACCCCCTTTATTTGTTGCATAATGAGTACACAAGGGACAGTATATCATTTGCTCATCACCCAAGGTCATAACAATCATTGCCCTAATACTCGTCTCATCATCTTCATGGCCATAGTATATTTCACATCATATTCATGTCCATGATCTCTTCCACAAGTGTTTCCCTATAGAAATTAGAATATATTTAATTATGGAATAGCTAAAGAGTAAGTACTGACAATCACAACTAATATGACCTAATTTTATTTAGTCCCATTGCAAGTTTAGAAATAGTGTCTTCGGCTACGAAAGTAATTTTTTAGCTAACAAACACAGCGGTTCCTAAACCTTGTATTGTAGTAACGACCAAAAACAAGAAGTAGCACTTAAACTAACGGCAAAACATCAATATTCAGATCTATCTGTTTATATGCAAGGAGACAAACACATGCTGCACAACTTTTTTCTCAAAAAAACAAGATCAGGTAAATTTGATCTCCACAGCAAGAAGTGCCTAACAACAATAACCAAAAAATGACAAATACTCCATAGAAGAGTTAATCCACTCATTGATTTCTACAATTGATTTCTGTTAAGCCAAACAAAATTGCAAATCAAACTCTCCACCAGCTTGCTCATAATTCAAAATTTACAGCTTTTCCTGGCTTTCACATGAACAGCAGGCACATTACTACTAACCTGTTCAGCACCATCGTCCCGACCAACTTAGTCACGCTACTTGCTCCCTTGAGAACCCAACCTCAGATTCAGATGTAACTTGCATGAATACAAAAGCAGACAGTGTAAACATATTTACAGGCTAATATAGCATCTCACCACTTCACCGTTATCTAAATTGCATTATCCCACACTGTGGTGTGCATTTACTCTTACAAGTGAATCAAAGTTATACCACAACACCTTAGTTCACAGATGACATTTTGGATATAAATTGTAGTACTATATTTATTCTACGGCCAATAAAAACACAGGGTACCTCTATGGTTTCCTTTCTGCTTTAAATTATTCCTTTTTCTTTAACAAGATGTTGATGTTCCTTCCTTTAAGAGAAATCAGCGGTTGGTTTCCATTTGCTGTGACAGATATATGGAAACAATGAAAAAAAAACTGGACAAACAATTCTATCAGTCTCACTTAATATGGTATTCACAAAGTTGGCTCTAAAGGCAAAGTTCTATTTGGGAAAAATGTTCGGAGCAATCACTGTTTTGCGTTTTGGTATAGAACTCGCATGGAACATGACTCCTAATTACAGTGTCTTTAGGAGCATGCTGATTTTGTACATTCATTTTTGTGCTTGTACTCCTTTTCCTGTGAGTAGGTCTATATTCTGCATATTCAACGTTAGCTGCAGAGTTTACCATGTTAGCTTCAGTTTCCTGAGCTAATGCATCATAGTCCATTCCACCGCAAGTTTGTCACCACTCATTCCTTGATTGAGTTATTCTTTTCATCATTAGTCTACTGATTTGCTGAAGCCAATCCATTTTTAACTCTTGCAGCACGCGGTGTGGATCTCTTTGGCCTGGATGCCAACACAAGTCTATCCTTCCAGTGCCCACTCATCCTGCTTCATGCATGATAACTAGTATCAATATGGAAAATGTTTAATAAAATGATTGAGCAGGCACAAATACAATGAGGCAACTAAAAATAAAGTAAATGAATTAAGCCATTATTATCAAACAAGTATTTTTTTCATATATTGGAAAAAAGTCTATTTTACTACCCAAAAAATCCACTTTTGTCCGTTTGACCCTCCGAACAAAATTTTGGCTAAACTAACTCCACCAAACTATTTCAATCTACCCAAAATTGAGATTTGTCTTTTTCAGTCAGCAAGTGTGGTACAATATTCTCCTGAAGATTGGCTTGCAGGAGATCTCTCCCCAGCCAGAGAATAACTTCTTTGATAAATGGTGGGCAAGCACAAACATTGGAATTGATGGTCAGGCTAGAAAAGGTCTCAATTCTGTCATCATTTTGGGAGCTTGGTGTATATGGAATCATCATAACCGTTGTGTGTTCGATGGGATTCAACTGAGTCTAAATGAGGTCCTAGCTTCAGTAAGAGATGAACTGCAACTTTAGAGTTTGACCGGAGCTCAAGGAATATCCCATCTCCTCACTCTAAAGCCAGCCAATGTGTGAGTTCCTAGTTACAGGTCCCGGGGTCATGCATTTAACAAGGGTGAGAGAGATTATGTATAAAGTAAAAGGGTATGAGTGTGTGTGGTGTTGTATGGGGCTCTAAAATCCCTCCTTTATTCTACTTAATATAATGATACGCAGCTCTCCTGCGTGTTTGAGGAAAAAAAATTTCAAGTTTTGTGAGATGCTAAAAGCCATGATCTCCAATGTTAGAAAAATAATTTAAAAAAATACTTTAATGCATCAGAAAATTTCATATATGAAGTCACTAAAGAATTTTTGTATTCAAACATTAAAATTATAACTTATTTTTTATATAATGTATGAAACATATACATGCTATGACATTTCAAAATGTAAATTCCAAATATGGATCAACAACAAAAGCCTTAACATATAGGCAAATTCGAATAGGATTTGTTTAGATGTACATTGAAATTAAATTCAAAAGGTTATATGGATATTAGAAAACTCGACCTGCGGGGGGTAAGACAGCCCCCGGGTATTTTGATAAGAAGAGAAGACCTTCTCACGCAGGTCAAGAAAACTCCGAACCACTACCCCACCCTTACACAACGGCACCGTAGCCCGTGTGAGACGACCAACAACCGGGGACGGGCCTTAGACCTGTGCTCCTATGAGGAGTTGACCCCAGGACCTGAGGAGTGCTACTAGAGCCACCTAACTAACTCAGCTAGAGGCCTGTTCGCTATATGGATATTAGATATATACAATCAAATTGAACTTCAGTTAAATTATTATAACACAAGCCGATGGTGCTCCAAGAAAGGTACACGCACACACGGATCTTACATCCCTGATCTCCCCCAAACCGGTTAGCAGACCTCCCTGGCTTGTTTTCAGCCTGATTGAGACTATTGGTAACATCATAAACTGACCTTTTGTAATTTCTCTGACACATCAGCCATTGTATTTCCCTGTTAGTGTGGGTTTCTAGATGTGCTCGACACAAACGGCACCAGGCTTCAGGGGAAATGAAAAATTAGCCAGAACAGATGTCAGAACAGCTGCAATAGCAGGACAAACAAAAGGTGCCATGCTTAACTGGTGTTATTGCCATGTCCATCATGAAGATCAACGCTACAGGGTAACACGCTGATGGTTCAGTTATTAGTGTCATCAGGACATAAATAATCTTATTATTGGAAAGAAGAAAAACTGATACTTTTCTCTATTTATTTTATAATAATAGAAGACAACTTGTGGTTAGGGCTATCTAAAGTTGCATGTCCAGCCAATACTTCTAAAAGGATATTTAAGGCAGACTCACACTTTTCAGCTACCCTGTACCCAAATACAAGCCTACACAGAAAAGTACAAAAGAGCGAAGGACAGCAGGGAAAGAGGTAAAAAAGAGTCTAGGAAGGCAACAAAAGTAGTTCGATAACATTACAAATACATGACTACATTTTGCACATACAGACAAAAGAAGTTACCAACCAGAACAGGACATACCAACCACACAAAGCACACCACATGGTTAAGTGCTTCGTCTTTTCAGAGACTAATATGTGCAATTACCCAAAAAGAAACACCCATTCCTTACGCAAAAAGAAAAATGACGGCAAACTACTGCTGAAATGTAGACATTTGGAACTAAACTCAATCATTATAACACTATTAGATTGTTAAGCTGAAGCACTACTTGCCAAAAGAAAAAATAGGTGAAGAACATGCACTAAGAATTGGCTTTCGATGCACCCCATTTTATCCCGGTTTAAAGTTAGCCCGGGACAAAATGTTCACCAACCGGGACTAAAGCTCGGTCACTGGTGGGGGGCTCACCAACCGGGACCTTTTATCCCGGTTGCAAAGGCTAGTGTGAAAAAAAGATCCTGAGAGGCATTTTATCCCGGTTTGAAACACCAACCGGGATAAAAGGGGGGTCTTTTATCCCGGTTGGTATTGACCCTTTTATCCCGGTTGGTAATACCAACCGGGATAAAAGGGGGTCATTTATCCCGGTTGGTATTTCAAACCGGGATAAAAGGGTCCCCAACAAGGTCACTGGAACAGGACTAAATCCCTCGAACCCTTTTATCCCGGTTTGTAATACCAACCGGGATAAAAGGGGGTCTTTTATCCCGGTTGGTGTTTCCAACCGGGATAAAAGGGTCCCCCACGAGTTAATACAAAAGGATAGCATCCCCTCCATAATCAGATGTGGTGTGTAGGTGGGATGGCAGGGAAGCTACGCGCGAGGCTGAAGGTTGTGGGTTCGAATCCCACGCAGCATGCACGCGCATATTTCGCGTGAAAAATCGCGTGACTTGTGACCGTGGGAGCCTCCTGGGAGCTCGGGATTTCTTTTTTTTTTTTTTGCAGCGCCGACCGTGGTCTTTTGTCCCGGTTGAGTGACCCGGGATAAAAGACCCCCCTTTGTCCCAGTTGGTTTATCCCGGATGCATTTTCGGGAGATTTGCACCCTACCAACCGGGACTAAAGGTCAATTCTCTACTAGTGATGACAAGGGACAGTAAGTACTGACAATCTTGGTAGCAAGCAGATTGATCAATGGACCTCGTAACCTTCTCCAAGTTCACCATCTTCCAGCTCATGTGCACCATTTCTTTGAGAACTATTGACCTTTTTATGCATTTTGTGCTGGTTTTCACTATCCGAGTCTGAAGCATGTGCATGCTGCATGAATGACAATCATTATCTTATTACATGCTTAACCATATGTGAATAACCACGGTAATATTTCAGAAAATAAGCAATACAATGCAACAATTATATATTGACTGAAGCTATTGTCGACATTTCGAAACTCCGAGAGTGGTGGTGGTTATTTCTTTACAACTTGTCATATCCTTTTTCTCGTAACGAAGATTTGGCAGACGGTTGTTTGCCAGGGCGTTCGACATTTCAAGAGTACGTTAATAATTTTTCGATATGCTGAATTTGCTGATGTTTCTTCGTCCATATGGAAATCGGTTTCAAGCTTCGTCCATATCCTGAAAAACGACGCGCAAAGCATTGGGTATAGACTTGTATATTTATGGTGCTTGACCTTGCATATGCTACGTCGAATTCGTTCCGGTATCCTCTTCTGGATCGCCGCTTACTCTCCTCTGTTTGTGCACGGTGCTTACTCCGTTTCGCGATGCTGTGCACGGTTGCTAGCCAACTCGGCCGCTAAGCGGGCCAACAGCCCAGCACGAGGCCCGTTAATCTTGCCGGGCTTAAGTGCGGCACGACGTCTTGTGCGATGCAATACTTGATCTGCTTCTCAAATATAAGCTATTTGCTAACGCAGATCTTTTACTCATTTGTCGCTGAAGCTCTTGTTTTTCAGTAGAAAGAGTATTTGTATTTTACAAGTGCTGTTGTAAAATGCAGGAGACAGGCTGCGACCCTTTGGTGGATGATCACTCTTCTGGCAATGTTCCTCGTACTGTTGACGACAATGATGATCTTCTTGAAAACTGGGATGATGATGGTGCTGGTGATAACCGCAACAAAGACCTCAACTCTGATGACTCTGTTGATGAGGTATTTCCATTTGTTTCCCTTTGGTCCTCATTACACAATGTTTTGACTGATTATGCATAAGCAAGTTTTCTCCTGTTTTGTATGAAGCTAGCTGTTTCCTTAATTTTTGTACTACGTACTTACCTGACCCATCGTAGTTACAGAGATGTTAGCTACATCTTTGTGGGATTGTTTGTATTTTTCTGTGCATTTTTATTTCTTCTAGGGCAGGTTATTTTTGGCAAAACCACCTATTGGACATGATTGTTAAAAAGACCTTTCTACTAAGTGTTAGTTTTATCCTTCTTGCCACTTGATCTTTAGTTTTCTTTGCACTTATGTTATTTTTTAGGTTTCTTGGTTGTGTGTCCTTTTCCATTGCTATGTTCTTGTTGACCTTCTTACTATAGAATTTTATTTTTAAAATTTTAACTTTATATATATTTAGTAGCATCCTCTGCTATGATTTTGATTTCAAAAAATGGTTCTGTAATACTAGGGTATGTACATAGCATATGTGTGTTTCGCATGCCTTTTCCTTTGTAAGTGTAAACCGACTACTTATCCAGAAAATTTATGGGTTTTATACCTTTTATACCCGCATGCTATTCCCCTTTTGATTGAACAAGCTTTAGGTACACATATGAACCAGCTATAGGGATGTGCTTCAGGTTTTTCTTTTCTTTGTTCTGTAGCTGGGGGATTGCTTTAGGAGCAATCATATTCCTATAATCCTATATGCCTGTTAGAGGAGCTGGTCAATACAATTATATGTTCCCCTCATGATCTTTTGTTAGTTTTTTTTTTCTATGGTGATTGTATAGTGCTACAGCATTCGTGTTTGATCTAACACTGAATTAGTCTTGTAATTTTAGTGTCGAGTATGTGTGTCTTGGGGAATGCATATAGCTGAGAGTTGGTTGGATTAGACTTCAGTAGGATTCCAAATTTGTTTGTTGGGCCCATTACCCATCATTTTGCTTTGACCATTCCATATTTCTAATTGTTCAATATTCAGTTTTATGTGTTAGTAGTCGTGGCCTAAGCATTCTAGTTTTAGCTCCCTATGAGGTTTCAGCATACGTAAAAACTACATCGAGAGCCCTCTTGTTACATACAAGATATCACAGTAGAATGTACCAAGGTATATGAGGAAAAGTAACAAAGGTGGAAGGGGCTGCGGGCGGCGGCGGGTCGCCGCCGGCCGTGGGTGGCGGTGGAGGCCGGCAGGATTAGGGATTTAGGGTTTCTGGGTTTTGGGAAGCGGTTGTGGCCGGTGGCGGCGAGGCTTACCGGAGTTGGAGAGATGACCGATTGTAGAGGGATGGTCGGGGCGGTGGCCGGCCCGGCGGCGGTGATGGGTTGAGGGCGGCGGGGGCGCCGCCGGCCGGGTGGCGGGCAACGACCGGCGGGCAGGGTCGGTGGCGGGGGCAATGGATCGGTGAGGTTAGCGGAGGGCGGGGTAGAGGAGGAGGAGGTGGGAGGTGGGTGGACGGCGAGGCGGCGCGGTAGCCGCCGGCCGGGGCAGTGGTCGGAGGGGGCGGGTGTGGGGGCAGGACGGGATCTGCAGCAGGACAGACAGAAGAAGATGAAGCTGGACGGACCGAGGAAGACGAAGCGGAGGAGAAAGACGAAGCGATACGGAGGAGACGAGTGGGACCCACGTCCAGGGGCTCTCGCGTTAGAGATAAGTAGAGAGTACCCTCTCTCTAGTCACCTCCTCCAGCATATAGGTAGTCCCAGTGTAAACATGGGAAGTTTTACCGTTTTAGCTCCCTATCCGCTTCTCTCCCTCTCTTAATGTTAATGGTTTTGTAGACCTCGTGCTATACAATTCTGCCTTCTAGTTTTAGTATAAGTTTAGCAGCTTCCTCTCCAGCTGCCTTGATTCCATTGAAGTTGCAGTGCCATCTCTTATGAATGAACTGTCAGCGTTCTTGTTTGGAAAGTGTTTCTGTAAATTTGAAACTTTTTTTTTGTAATGGTGAAATGTGAATACATAGATGCACGTTCCACTTTAGCAAATTTGCATGACAGTCTTGCAATAAAGAGTTTAAAACTGAAGGATAATTATACACACGACTTGTTGCGAATAATTAGTTTTTCAAATGTTATAGCTAGGTCTATAAACTCATTAAGTTTGATAGTAAGGTGCGATTCCTGCGTTTACTAGTTGATTGTTTCTTTAGGCGGTTGTGGCAGACTTCTAGACATGCATATGACACTTCTTATAATGTATAAGTGCTTTCTATATGCTTTCCTGTGCTTTCATGCAGGAATTTATGCGAGAAATGTCACAGATGGATGAAAAGATGGAGTCCTTAGTGAGCATGGGTTTTGCTGAAGGTGAAGCCTGAATGTGGTATGTCTCAGCATTGAAGCTGGAGCAAATGTAGACCCTTTTTTTAATGCTCATGTGACTAACTTATTCTATCTATTTGTTTTAATATTACTCAGGGAAGGATGCGGATATATCTATGTTAGCTGGTTTGATCTGCAATTCAGAGTCTACTGGAGATCTGGAGCTGGTTGCCATGAGAGTTATGCAAACCATGAGGTACATTGTGGTTAAACTGTTCATCTGACTCAAGGACCTGTTCTTTTAACCTAATGGAATGACACTAAAACTTTCTTCATAGCTCCACAGGATACAGGTTTGAATTGTTTTAGTTCCTCTGGAAGATTCCAGAAAGCGGACCAAGTTCGTGGAAGAGAAGAAGAGAAAGGGGAAGCAATTTGGGGGATACAACACAAGGAAGTGGAGGTCCCATAGATGGTAGTCATGATGAGTCAATGCCTCTACCTAACCCAATGGTTGGATTTGACAGGGTAGCCCTTGCTTCGAAAGTGTCCGGAAACCATCTCAAGTTTCTTGCATGACATCAGCCCGAGTTTGTGAATTCAAAGTTCTTTTACGCCGCTGCAAGGAAAAGGGGTTACATACATAACCTTCCAATTGAGAACAGGTCGCCTCTCATTCCTGTTCCCCCAAAGACGATAATACATGATGCCTTTCCCCAAACCAAGCAGTGGTGGCCCTCATGGGACACACGGAGACAATTTAACTACCTCCAGACGTGTGTATCTAGCTCAAAGCTGACAGAACAGATTCTTTGCGCTCTTGCAAGCAGTGAAGACCCACCATCTCTAGGAGTTCAGAAATATGTCTTGAATGAGTGTAGAACATGGAACCTCACATGGGTTGGTCGAAACAAGGTCGCTCCTCTAGAGCCTAACGAGATAGAATTCCTACTTGGTTTCCCAAAGGATCACACCAGGGGAATCAGCAGGACCCAAAGATATAGATCTCTAGGTAACTCATTTCAAGTGGACACAATAGCTTACCATCTCTCAGTACTAAGAGACATGTTCCCAAATGGCATGAATGTGCTCTCTTTGTTCTCGGGGACTGGAGGAGCAGAGGTACCTCTGCACCGGCTTGGCATACGCATGAAGACGGTGGTCTCGGTTGAAAAATCTGAAGTAAACAGGACTGTCTTGAAAACTTGGTGGGAGCAAACACCAATCAGGAACTTTGATTGAGATGGCTGATATCTAGAATGTAACTTCTGATTGGCTTGAGTCATCTATGAGAAGAATAGGTGGTTTTGACTTAGGGCCTGTTTGGATACCACCTCATAAACTTTAGGACACTCATAAACTTTAGGAGCTAGAAATTGGTACTCCTAAAATTTAGGAGTGGGGTGTTTGGATGGACTCATAATTTTTAGGATGATTGAGGGAAAATGACTGTTGTACCCCTAATTAAGGAGTAACTGCCGGTTACTTTCTACCGCCAGGGATGCACTTTTGGCGCGAGCGAGCTGCCTTCGGCGCGGCGCGAGCGCGCGCTGCCTCTGGCGCGCAAGTGCTCCCTCTGGTGCACACGGGATGCCTGCCGGGTTTTTTTTTCATCCTTTTTTTTATTTTGCCGGCCCTTTTGCTAGCGGCTTTGATTAAAAAATCGTAGTTGTCAAAAAATACAACTCAAAAATATTTAGCACAGTCCATCGTCATTGTCATTACAACTCAAAAATACAAAACCTCTACAATCTATTGAACAAACCATTAGCTATACTATCACGAAATTCATTCATATTTTGATCTCCGTCTAACTCTTCGATATTTCCCTCATGTCCTTCAATGCTTGATTCTTCGGTCAAAGGAACAAAATTTTCATCACGATCACACATATGAAAGGCCCTATCCGCATTATCGTTCTCCCTAATGAAATTGTGAAGTGCCATACATGCTACTATTATTTTGCTTTGCTTTTCAATTGGAAAACTTGGAATTCCCAATAAAATCCTCCATTTCATCTTCAAAACTCCGAACGACCTCTCAATAACATTTCTAAGTGATGAATGCGCGTAATTAAAAGTCTCCTTCATACCTCTCGGATTTGGGCCACTCCGGAACTCAGGAAGGTGGTACTTCGTACCTTTGTATGGTGCAAGATACCCCGGGCGGTTAGGATATCCAGAGTCTACTAGATAAAACTTCCCTACAAATACAAAAGAGAATATGGTTAGCAATATTGGCATATAATTTATTTTCAAAATATTATTGAGAAAAATTGTACCTGGAGGAGGGTGTTGATACTTGTCAGCATATTTATTTAAGGCATCACTGAATACTCTCATATCATGAACTGATCCAGGCCATCCACTAACAACAAATGTGAATCTCATGTCGAAGTCACAAATGGCAAGCACGTTCTGTGTAGGGTATCCATGTCTGCCCGTATGCTGCACCACCTTATTACTTGGCACCACAACTGGTACATGAGTCCCATCTATAGCTCCTATGCAATTGTTGAAATATGGAGCATACCTAGGGTTTCTCAACCTCTGGTGAATTGTTGTAAACTGAGGGTCCTTTGGCCTAATTATATCTACTGCTAGTCTAATAACACATGACAAAATCAAATCAAATGTGCGGCTTATTGTTTCCAATGACCTTACAAACCGATCCGCAACTTGTCTTAGTGATTGGGGTGCACCATTTATCCATAAGAACATAGCTAAAGCCTCCATCGTTGACATTCTTCTAGTTCCCCTCAAACCATAAGACTCAACCAACAGGTCATGAAGTTGGTGAAATAAAGTGCAAGATATCCTAAACATGTTGTAGCATGAGGTTGGATTTGATAGTGTCTCTTGCACCCATTTTATGCCCGGTACAGTAGGTACTCTAGGTGGCCCTTTATGATAGTAAGTGTCATAGTACATACCAAGCATTATTGAGGACTCCATAATCTCTCGATTCCTCTTTCGATGTATGATTTCCAGCTCCATGAACTTGCATGCCATATTAATGAATTCATCGTCAGAATCTCCTTCACCATCATCCTAATTCACCATTAAAAAAAATAGGCATACATTAGTCAAACAAATTCATTACAGTCACATTAGTACTGCAGCCGAGCCATGTTCACAAACTAAAATCAAACATGTCACATGATCAAATACTCTAGTACTCAAACAGCCACATATTGAAACAACCACATATAGAAACAACCACAAATTTAAACATGTCACATGATCACAACTTGAAACAGACACATATTCAAGTTCTAGCAGCCGAAATAACATGTTCAGAAACCAACAATTCAAGGTTCAAACAACCACAAATCTATACTACTAAATTCTAATCTAAGTTCTCCTTCTTGCACCATCTTTTCAAGAAAGCCATTCTAGCCTCTGCATCATCAAGGTTGCAGAAGAATTCTCTGTTGAATTTATCCTTGCATATGTCCCAACAAGCAAACATTTCAGCACTATCCTTCCTTGCACCACATTCTACTGCTAATTGTTGGCATCTCTTAACTTCATCTGCCACTGAATTGGTGTTCATCTTCTGCCTCTTATCTTCTGTGAATTTGACAATTGATGCACCAACATTCCTGAAAATACTATGGGTCACATCATCCTTCTCTGATTGCCTGTTGAAGTAATTTGTCACAACAGTGATCATTGGGCTTCTAGATTTTTTTGGAGGGCTAGTAGCAGTTGATTTGGTGCTTGCATTGGACCTCTTCCTGGTGTTTGAGCTCATAGGGCTATCATAGAAAGAGGCAGGTTCACCATCACAGTCCTCTACACCAACTGAAGGGTCTCCAATGTCATCATCTTCACCATCTTCTTCTTCCTCCTCCTCCACTTCTGGAATGTATGCTGTGCTTCCATCAACTGCAGTTTCATGAAACATTTCTTCCAACTGATCTAAGTACTCTGGAGCACCATGCTGCAACTTCCTCAAATCAGGACGTTTCTGCAAGTGACATGTCATTCTAAGTCAGGAGCATTACATCCTGGAAATTAAAGGGTTAGTACAAAATTTATGTCTCACCTGTGTGTGTAAATCCCACCACCAATTTGGAGCTAGCACTGTCCCATCAGCATTTCTAACTAGACCTGTTTCCCTCTGTAGGCCTTTCCAAAAGGTATACAACCTTTTCAATTGATCTCTTCTATTTCTAAGCTGCCCAAAATCATGCTTCAAACCAGTAGCCATGTAGTACTTTTCCTGAATTATCTTCAACCCTCTAGTGGACATGTTGCCTTTGGGACAGTTTCCTTCTCTAATTTGCTCAACTGACAAATCACAGAATATTCCAGTATTCCTTTTTGTCCACTGTGCTTTGTCATTTTTAATCTATTGGATAAAGAACAGTGAATTTCCAGGCAAAACACAAAAAGCAATCAACAAATACATGTCACTAACTCAGGAACTATGTAATGAATTTATCTAGACATAATACATGAAGGCACTAATACATGAAAGCAACATTTTCAGGAACTCACAAATTCAACATCTAACAATTTCAGCATGTCACAATAGGAATAAGTCATAGATTCATGAAGCCACTAATTCATGTAGCCACTAATGCATGAAGCTCTGTCATGCATCTAGTCACAATTCAATCCATTCCTAAAAATTTCAGAACAACTTCCACAGCTAATTCATACTATCAACTTCCACAGCTAATTTCATTCCCAATTTCAGAACAACTAATTCTAAATGGACCCTAAATTCATACTATAAAGTCACAGATTTTACCTGTGAGGCAGGAAACACAACTTCGACAGCTGCATCATCAACAACATTGTGTTCACATGCATCAAAAGCATCTTCTGGAGGGCCTGAACTTCCTCCACCATGAGCACCACCTCGACGGCCTCTTCCACGACTTGCACTACCAGAACCACCACCGCGAAACAAAGATCTTGCACGGCCTACTCCACCTCTGCTACCAGGCCCCCTGCTGCCGCCCGCCATCCTGTTGCCGCCTGCAGCTTGACTGGAGCCGGCCGCCTTGCTGCCGCCAGGTCCTGTGGTGCCGCCGGCACCTTTGCTGCCGCCGGCCCCTCTGCTCGCGCCGGCCGCTCTGCTCCGGCCGACCCCTCTGCTCCCGCCGGCCCCTTTGCTGCCCCCACCACCACTTCGAGCTGCGCGTAAGCCAAGAGTACGGCTACCGCGGCCCCGGGGAACCTCATCTCCCCAAAGGTACTCTAAGTATATGCTCAGATCTACGTACTCCTCAGCCTGGGAGTTGAGGTCCAAGTTCTCCAAGCCATGACGGGGGGCACTGGAAGACTCGGACTGAGAGAAAAAATCGATTTGGCAGGAGGGAATTTGTGGATCGGGCTGGGGGAACAAATCCTCCAATCCGTCATCGCCGTTGCCCGCCATTAGGAAACGACGAAACTCAAGAACGGCGGAGGACTGGAGGGGTTAAGGAAACCCGGGATCTTGTGGGGATGGCGACGGGAAAATGGGGACGAGGCGGCGGGGAAATAGGGATGAGGCGGCGAGGGAACCAGGCGGCGGGAAAATGGGGAGGACGTGGCGGGGAACTGGGGAGGAGGCGTCGGGCAAATGGGGATGAGGCGCCGAGGGAAGGAGGTGGCGGCGAAATGGGGAGGTGGCGGCGAAATGGGGAGGAGGCGGGGAAATGGAGACGAGGCGGCGGCCAAATGGGGAGGACGCGGCGGCCAAATGGGAAGGAGGCGGCGAGGGAAGGAGGCGGCGGCGACCGGAGGAGGCGACGACCGGATGAGATGGCGGCGGGGAAAGGTGGACGAGGCGGCGAGAGTAGGAGGCGGCGGCCAAGGGAGGAGAGGGCGGCAGCGTAGATCTGGCCCTGGAAGGGGATGGCGGCGGCGGAAGGAGTACGGGGAGGGCGGAGGGAGGAGGAGGCAGCGGCGGAGGGAGGAGGAGGCGGCGCAGATGCGCTGTGCGGGAGGAGGAGGCGGCGCAGATGGGCAGTGCGGGAGAAGAGCGGGGGAGGATAGGGTGCGACCGTGCGTCCGTGGAGAGAGAAGGGGAGGGGTAGGAGGGGTAAAGGAGAGGTTGGGGACCACTTTTATGAGAAAAATGAAGTTTATGATGGTTTGATCCTCCTAATGAAAACAGCACCCCTAAAGTTTATGAATACGCTTTTATAACACCAGTTTGGATGCACAAGTCCTAAAAGTGACCTAAAAGTGAAGTCCTAAAATTTATGATGTGGTATCCAAACAGGCTCTTAGTAGTTGGAGGCAGCCCATGCAACAATCTTGCTGGGAGCAATCGCCACCACCACCACCGCAATGGCTTGGAGGGTGAGCACTACCACTATGTTAGAATCTTGGAATGTGTGAAGTCGGTCATGCAGCGTAGGTAGAGTTATTGCTGTACAGAAATAGAAGTGCATGCAGTGATGCAGCAGCATAGCACCGTTTTTGATGTAGTGACGTAGTCTTAAGTTATTACTACTTTGCTCAACCCTAGGAACTTGAGCTCTATGTACTGTTGAATACTACATTGTCGTGGATCAAGTTTCCTCCCGGCAACAGATTACGTAACCTTTTGTAGTGGATTTGTAGGAGTACTCAAGGCCTGGGAAGATTTGACTTTTTTTGTCTTTTGCTTTCTATTGATACATTGCAGCTTGTTAGCAACCAGAGTCCAAAATGCTTTATAGTAGCTTTAAAGCTCGTTTTACTTGCTAGATGTACAAAGGCGACCTGCACTGCTGTGATTTCAGGAAACAGAATAGCTTTCTGTGCAGGTTGCTGACCAGTGTGGCTACTGTGCTCTTGTTTATCTTGGTTCCATGACTTGCCCCTTGTTTACTTCACTCCCAACTCCCAACTTTGGCACTATGCAAAAAGAAGATTCCCCATCACATCAAACTTGCGGTACATGTATGGAGTACTAAATGTAGATGAAATTAAAAACTAATTGCACAGTTTTGTTGTACTTTGCGAGACGAATCTTTTGAGCCTAATTAGTCAATGTTTGGACAATAATTCACAAATACAAACGAAACGCTACAGTATTGCTACAGTAATTTGGCACCTCCCAAGTTCACCAAGTAAACAAGGGTTGACTGTTTGCTCTATGAGCGGACTGCTGCAATAAGGTGAACTTTTGTGTCGTTCTCATGATACACAAAGAAGGGCGCTTTATTAGCCCTCTCTAAGTAAAACAATTGTGAACTTTTAACTAGGAGCGGATAGGTGTGAGCGTACCCTTTGAATTGAGTACTTGTGAAGAATACTTTCTAGTTTCTTTGGCCTGAAGATTGACGTTTTTTACGGACACAAGCCTGAGTATTTAAAGTTGCGAGATTTGATCAGGAGAGCCTGAGATGAGGAAAGGAGGGGATGGTGTTCATGATGGGAATATGGCAAGCTGCAACGCTTGCTCTGCATGGAATCACCTGAATCTGAGGGTACTGCAGAAACCCTTCCAGATAACAAAAACAAAAAGAAAATGCAGGAACGCAGGGCTCGGAAATCTTGCTATGTTGTCCTCTTACCTGTAAGGCTGTAACACGTTTACTAAAGGTTGAATTGCCTATGCGTATATATTTGTGTTTAAAGTCTAAATTTCTTATTCTCACAATTTTTCGTAGAGCCATTTGGAACACGCTGTTGTTGCTGCGCTTTCTTTTTCAGGGCTAGTGACTTAAGATTGAGAGATAATTCCCTATTTGATACTAGAAAAATTACTCGTTCCTTTCTTGGTCCTTAAAAAATTTCCGTTCCCTATTTGGCACCGAGTTCAACTTTCATTCCTTATATGACACTTTATTGTTTAACCGTTAAATGCCTGGTGAAAAAATAATTTTGCCCATGTGGGCCCCACCACCCTTCTCCCTCCTCTCCTCTCCTCCCTCTTATCCTCCATCTCTCCGTCTCATCTCGTCTCAGCCTCTTCCTTCCTCTGTTCCTCATCTGTCTCCCCCCCTCATCTCCTTACCCCAACCCCCGCCCACTGATTCCTCCACACCACGCACGCGACAGCGGTGGAGCTAGACAAGCTCCCTGGCGGTGCTTCTCGATCAACACGCATGCTCCCAGGCCTAGGGTTCGGGACGGGGCTGCCTTCCTCTGCGCATGGCGCCCGCCACCACGGAAACCCTCGCCTCGTTCCCAATCGCATCCCTGTCCCGTTCGTTCCTCCGGCCCCTCCCCTGGCGACCCGCCGCCATCGGGAGAGGCGCCCTATCGGTCCGGATATCCGTTGTGCCGCCGCGGGGCCTCGGGGTGGTGCTCGTGCATCGCCGCGGGCGGCGCGCACGAACATCGAGCGTGACGGTGACGGAGCCGCTGCCTCCAGGAATGGCAAGACTTCCTCTGCCGGAGATGGTGACCAGGACGCGTCTGCGGAGCCGGGGGGCGCAGCACCAGCACCACGAGCGCGCCCGCGCCGCCGCCGCTGCAGCCATCATTGAAAAGGGGGGAGAATAAGTGGCGGCGGAAGCTGCATTAGGGAGGTGGCGTCGGGCGGTGGCTATGGGAGCCCATAGTGCAGGGGCGGTAGATGGGGTTCCTCTTGCTCCAGCTGGGCTTCACCATATTCGTGCTCCGCAAGCTGAGGCCGGAGATCGCCCTACCTGGTTCGGAGCCCCGGCCGCAGATGACGGCTGCAGGCACAAAGATTGGAGGAGAGGAGAGGAGGGAGAAGGCTGGTGGGGCCCACATGGCAAAATCGTCTTTTCGCCGGGCATTTAACGGTTCTCGGACGGAAAATTCATCAGAGTGTCGTATAAGGAATGAAAGTTGAACTCGGTGTCAAATAGGGAACGGAAATTTTTTAAGAGCTAAGAAAGTAACGAGTAATTTTTCTAGTGTCAAATAGGAAATTATCTCTAAGATTGAACACTGAACTCCCATGTGTCTTCCAGGTGGGCTTAAAGACGCATGTAAGCATACAAATAAGGCTCTCCCGAAGAAAAGATAAACTTGTTACAAATTCCTAGAACAGACTTTGCCTAGGACAAACTAAGCAGATTAGAATAACTCAGGAGACGAACAGATAGAGTTTGTGTACGTACTAGCCCAATGAGATACCTGCAAGTACTACTAACATCTGAGCAGTCGCTTTCCGAGCCATATTAAAATGGTGTGCGTGTATTGCGCTTGGCTGTGTTGTTCTTTCCCTTGCTGATTCCATTTGTTGGAAACACCAGAGCATTGCATAGTTTGCTCCGTCATGGCCACAAGTTGCTTCAGTTGGATTTCCACGTCAGCTAGTCCAAATCCCACTGAACGTTGGTATTCACGTCTGCTTATTTTGACGCCGGCCTTCTACTCACACTCACCATATGCAGTTTGGATAGCTTTTCCAACCTCTAAACCATAGTCATCCAATAATTCTCTTGTTTACTGATAGCGACTGAGAAAGGAACTAACGGTGACAAAAAACATTGTAATTGAAGTACTATCGAGTATATAAAGAATACCAGTGCCCTGTTTGTTGTTGTGAAGGTATAAGCCATTAGCCCGTTCCGTCGTCACTGCACGATGGAAGCCATGGAAGATGTCGACCTGGAGGAGCAACGGCTGCCACATTCACCGCCGCCGTCTCCGCCACCGCTCCGCAAATCGGCTAGGAAGCCTGCCGCCGACGGCCGCTGCGTGCTCGCGACGCCCGCGCGCGCGCTCTCGCTGGTGGTGCTCGTGGTCGGCGTCCTCTTCGCCGTGCACCTACTGGTCCACGACTTGAGGACGCTCGTCCTCCTGGCGGCCGAGTGGCTGTGCATCTTCTTTGTCATGTCGTGCGTGGCGGCCTGCGAGAGAGGAGCGGAGGACGCCGGCGGCGGCGGCTCGCGCGGGCTGGGCGCAGTCGCGGAGGTGGCGCTGTGGTCGTTGGCTATGGCACTCACGGTGACCATGACGTTCTGGGTTGCGGCCGGCTTGCCCCTGCCGGCCGTGGCGTTCCTCTACCTCCTGTCGCTGCTAGCTGTCTCGGCATGTTTTGCAGTTCTTCTTGATGCTTGATTATACTCCCCTTGCTTGATTATACTCCCCAATGATACATTAGGTTTGTCTTAAGTCAAGTCTATCCAACTTCGACCAAATTTGTAGAAAAATATAACAACATTTTATAATACCTTTTTGTTGAATGCACCAAGAAATATTTTTCTATAAATTTGGTTAAAGTTGGATAGGTTTGACTTAGACAAACCTATCGTGACATGTAAAAAAAATTGGGAGGGAGTAGTAAGAAAACCATCAGATGGGATTGTCGGCTGAGCACCCTCGGGCCTACCAGAAGACTTGTACGGACCCGCTTAAGGGAACGTACCTGAAATCTGCTTGACATGAAGACTACTCTGCAGGGCGCGTAGGCTTCATGGACCCCCGAAGACTAGTTAGGTCCAAAGGAAACTACTCTACCGAGTTGGAGTAGGACTCCGTAATGTACTCGATTAGGACTCCTGCCCTGTAATCCTGCTCCCCCGACTATATAAGGGCGAGCAAGGACCCTCTCCAAAAGACAGGTGGGACTCAACACAAGTTCAATACAACCAACACATAGGATGTAGGGTATTATGTGATCTAGCGGTCCGAACCTGTCTAAATCGTGTTCCTTGCGTCACCATCAACTTCTTGATTCTCGACGACACCCACCACACAAAATACCACCTTGGGTACTCCCTAGGTGGGTTGCTAGTCTAAAACACCGACAGCTGGCGCGCCAGGTAGGGGCAGTCACTGAGTTTCTCCACGCGAGATCGATGGCACCAGTCGTCATCAAGCCAGTGTTCGCCTTCGAAGCGGATGCAACTTTCGTCTTCGGCTCCTGGCTATGTAGTGCCGATGGCGCTGGATATTTTCAACGCTACATCATCAACAACTAGGAGAAGAAGCGTCCTGACGAAAACTCTGATCGTCAAGAAGCAGAGGATTTCATCGAAAAAATCAAAAATTTCAACGTCAATGATATCGAGTTCGATTACGCCTCGGACTCAACCTCGACTCAAACTAGCAAACGCCGGCTGGCGTCTAAGTCATCACGCAAACCGATCCCAACTCAAAGTCAATTCCCATTCGGGTTCCGAAACTCAGCCATGGTCCACCAAGAATTCCTTACTCGAGTCCAATCCAGACTAGAGACAGTTGAGGACTGTGACTATGACTCGGACTCCGTCCAAGAGATTTCTTTATCAGGCCCAGCTCAAGGCTTGGTAATTATTTCGACTCCGCAAGTTAGATTCGTTTATTGGCCTGGGATGAAGCCACCGTTCCTGGCCTAAGATTACGAGTCGTGCCTTGTCGATTACATGAACAACCTCCCGTATCAAGAGGGTATCCCGCTTACTTCAACCGACGAAGAAGGAAGCACTACGGAGATTGCAACATCAAGCTCTAGAAGCTACTACTTGGACAGAGAAATCTTCGTCATCACGTCACCAAACGACGACGCAGGTGCCAAGCACCAAAAAAACTTCTCGACGGGTTGGACAACTCGACGACGTCTCACAAGATGAGTTGTTAGCTAACGCCCCACAAGGTGAAACCTCTAAATAGAGAAATCAAAGAAGGGCATGCAATGCTGCCCGAGCAGCTCGTCGCCGACTACCATCTACGAACATTCCTGTCGTGAACCTCGAAAGAGCATTCGATGCAGTGCAAGCTTGGGAGCACAACACTCCACTCGCAGCAATTGCCTCAATCAATCTCATATTAACTCTCATACCTCACGACAGAGACAACGAGTTAACAACACAACTTGCGAAAAGGGGCAACGAGTTAATAGCACTACTCGCAGAACAAGCTTACAAACTACTTGACAAGGAATCACCGATCCCATCTATTCCTCGTAACTCAGCCCACCAGGATGGCAGCAGAGATGTTGTAGTCCGTGGTGGCAATCACGAGGTAGTCAACCAGCCAAGACAACACAGCGGTGAACGCGAACCCTGAAGGCAAAGTAGAGATGAACGTGAGGCCCCAAGGCGAAACAGGGATGCAGGATAGGCTAGCTGCACCAATTTAGCAAAGAGCTCTCGCTACCGCAGAGCTGATCGCGAAACCTCAATCTTCAGTGACCTAAGAGAGATACTCAATAACAACCATCGCCGTGAACGCGAACGTGAAGTCAATAACTATGATCACTTCCCTACCTTTACCATATGGGTAACGAAGAGTAAATTACCCAAGAAATTCAAGCCAACAGGAATCACCAAGTATGATGGCAAACAAGATCCAGTCCAATGGCTACGATGCTACTCACTAGCAGTTCAAGTAGCTAGGGGTAATGATGATACAAAGGTCATTCACTTCCCATATGCATGGAACCCACGCCGTTAACATGACTCGAGTCACTCAAGCCCAAGTCGATCGATTCCTGGAAAGACTTGACAAAGGCTTTCACTAATAATTACGTGAGCTCCATGTTTCGCCCAGGCAACAAAATTGATCTGAGCCAAGTCAAACAGAAAGAAAAGTGAGACACTTCGCGACTACCTACATCATTTCTTTGAAAAGAAGGCTACAATAGTTGACATTTCAGAAGGAGATGTCATCGAGTGCTTTCAAAATGGCGTCTACGATCGTCGAACATACCAAGACTTTGGCAGACGTCGTCCAACCACTGTCAAAGATCTCAAAATCTGGTGCAACAATGGGCAGATGAAGAAGACAAAGAGCGTGAGAGATTCGGCTCTCATCGCAACCGAGGACACGATAATAATAACAACAATCATGAACAAGACAGAAACCGCAACAATGACACTCGAAACAACTACTCGAGTAATCAGAAGCGCAAGCGCAAACTTGACAATACTGTCGCGGCTATGTCCAACTCAGGCAAGAAAGGGTCACACAAATGCAATGACGGGCCCTCCTTCACCGAGTTACTCAAGAAGCAATGCCCATGGCATCCAAACAGCAAACACTTGGCGACTGATTGCTACAACATGCGCCGAGTAATGCAAGAATTACCCTCCTCCCGAAGACATTGGTTAGAAGAAGGACAAGGGTAAAGGCAAGGTCGACGAAGCTGACCAAGGTGAAGGCAAGTTCCAAACTGCTTCTAAGATGGTCAACATCATTTTTGGTGGAATCTCGGGTACCGCGTCCAAACGGTCCAATAAGCTAGTACTTAGAGAGATTATAGCTAGCGAGCCAGCTGCTCCTACACCCCTCAAATGGTCTGAGGTACCCATAACTTTCAGGAGAAAGGACCAATGGACAAGTTTTTTGGAACCAGGCCGATTCCCTCTGGTACTCGATCTTGTCGTCACAGGCTCAAGACTTACCAAAGTACTCATCGACGGCGGAAGCGGACTCAACGTCATTTTCACCAAGACACTAAGGAAAATGTGCCTCGATGTCACAGACATGCTTACTCCAACAGACTCACCATTTTACAGAATTGTCCTAGGCAATGCTGCCATACCCCTAGGACAAGTTGTCCTACCAGTCACTTTCGACACCAAGGAACATTATCGAACCGAGTACATTAGGTTTGAGGTTTCCGACTTCGAAACTTCTTACCACGCCATACTCGGAAGACCTATGGCTATACCACACTACGTGTAGCTGGTATTCAAGATGCCAGGACCTAAGGGTGAGTTAACACTACGTGGAGACTTGAGGTGATCGTACGAGTGCGACACGAAAGCTGTCAAAATTGCAGCGACTTCTAAAGCACCCAATCCCATGCAACAAGTCTTCACAGCATCAAAGAAACTCAACCCCATAGAATTTGAGATCCCAGAAAACAAGTCGGGATCGACTAAGTTGATACTAGCAAGCGAGAAGGACTTCAAACCCGTCGATCTCCAGACTGGTGACTCATCCAAGATAGCTCTGATCAGAATAGGAATAGACCCTAAATAGGAAAGTGCGCTTGTAAGTTTCCTTTGGGCTAACCACGACATCTTCGCTTGGAAGCCAGCTGACATGCCTGGTGTGCCCAAGGAGCTTATCGAGCATTCATTAAATGTCGACCCAAAGCTACACCAAAAAGACAACGACTACGAAGGTTCGCCGAATATAGACGAGATGCAATCAAAAAAGAGCTAGCCAAACTACTCGCAACTGAGTTTATCAAGGAGGTTTTCCACCCTAATTGGCTAGCCAATCTTGTACTTGTTCGCAAGAAGAACAATGAGTGGAGGATGTGCGTCAATTACACAGACCTCAACAAGCATTGCCCAAAGGACCCCTTTGGTCTACCTAGGATCGACCAAGTAGTCAACTCCACAGCTGGGTGTGCATTGCTCTACTTTCTCGACTGCTACTCAGGCTATCATCAAATAGCCCTCAAAGAAGAAGATCAAGCTAAAACATCTTTTATCACCCCGTTTGGAGCATTTTGCTACAAAATAATATCTTTCGGGCTAAAAAACGCAGGTGTGACCTATCAACGTTCCATCCAGATGTGTTTCGAGAAGCAACTACACCACAACGTAGAAGCTTATGTAGGCAACGTAGTCGTCAAAATAAGAAATCCAGATGATTTAGTCATAGACTTAGAAGAAACATTTGCAAGCCTACGAGCATTCTAGTGGAAACTCAACCCTACGAAATGCGTTTTCGGTGTACCCTCGGGAAAATTACTCGGATTCATCATTGGCCACCATGGCATTGAGGCCAACCCGGAGAAAATCTCTGCCATCACAAATATGCAAGCTCCAGCTAGCATCAAGGATGTGCAGAAGCTTACAAGCTGCATAGAAGCCCTCAATCGATTCATCTCAAGACTTGGAGAACGCGGATTACCTTTCTTCAAGCTACTCAAACGACAAGACAGGTTCCAATGGACAGAGGAGGCAGACAAAGCCTTGACACAGCTCAAGGACATCCTGTCAAAACCACCAATCCTCAAAGCTCCATCTCCAAATGAGGACTTGCTCCTATACATAGCTGCTACTACTCATGTTGTCAGCACAGCAGTAGTAGTCGAAAGGTCTGAACCAGGCCACGTCTACAAAGTTCAGAGACCCATCTATTTCATTAGTGAAGTACTCTTGGACTCCAAAACTCGGTACCCACCGGTGCAAAAACTACTCTATGCAATCCTGCTCACCTCACGAAAGCTGCGACACTACTTTCAAGAACACAGCATATCCGTCACCGACTTCCCGCTGGGCGAAATCCTTCATAGTAAGGATGCAACGGGTAGAATCTCCAAGTAGGCAGTAGAACTCAGAGCTCTGTCTCTAGACTTCAAACCCAGAATAGCTATCAAATCCCAAGCTCTAGTCGACTTCATGGGGGAGTGGTGGGAAAACCAAGTACCAACAGCAGTTAAAAGGTCTGAGCATTATGTACTTCAACGGTTCCCTCAAGTTTGAAGGCGCCGACGTAGGAGTACTCTTGATTTCTCAAAAAGGTGAACAACTCAAATACATTCTTCAGATCTTTTGGGAAGTCTCAAATAATGAAGCCGAGTATGAAGCATTTCTACATGGCCTTCGTCTCGCAATATCACTCGGTATCAAACAACTACTGGTATATGGTGACTTGCTAGTCGTCATTAACCAAGTCAATGATGAGTGGGATCGTAACAAGGAAAACATGGACAACTACTGCAAGAAAGTCTGCAAGCTAGAGAACAAGTTCTCAGGCCTTGAGTTTCACCATGTCGTCCACGACAATAACGTAGCTGCTGATGTGTTATCAAAAATGGGCTCAACCCGTGCAGAAATTCCAGCAAGCATTTTTGTACATGAGCTTCGCAAGCCTTCCATACCAGAACAAGCTACTCCAGCAACTACCAATACAAAACCTCCAGAACCCAACCGAGAGATCATGATGATCGAAGTTGACTGGAGATCACCGTTCATCGACTATATCAAAGAACAAAAGCTACCCTCCGACAAGGACCAAGCTGAACAAGTCTCGTGACGAGGCAAGAGCTATGTTCTAGTCGGAGACAAGCTCTACAGAAGGAGCACATCTTTAGGAATACTTATGAAATGTGTCACCCGAGAAGAAGGTCAAGAAATCTTGGAAGAAATACACAAAGGAATATGTGGGAATCATGCCTCTTCATGAACGATCATAGGCAAAGCTTTCAGAGAAGGCTTCTACTGGCCCATGGCACTGGCCAACGCAAAACAACTAGTCCGCAGATACCAAGGCTACCAATTCTTTGCCAAGCAACAACATGTCCCCGCCTACAAGCTCATCACAATACCTCCAACATGGCCCTTTGCATGCTGGGGGTTTGACATGATTGGTCCACTCCCAACTGCGTCAGGAGGGTTCAATCGAGTACTTGTAGCCATTGACAAGTTCACCAAGTGGATTGAAGTCAAACCCGTCACTTGCCCCAAGGCCGACCGAGTCCTCGACTTCCTGGATGAGATCGTACATCGCTATGGCTTCCCCAATAGGATCATCACGGATTTGGGATCCAATTTTAACAATCACGACTTCTGGGAATACTGTGAGAACAACGGAATTGATGTACGATACATCTCCGTTGCTCACCCAAGGGCCAACGGCCAAGTCGAGCGTGCCAACAACATGTTGCTCGAAGCTCTCAAGAAAAGGCTGCATGACATCATCAACACGAAAGGAGGAAAATAGCTCAAAGAACTACCCAATGTTCTTTGGGGATTACGCACTCAACCATGCAAGCCTACTAGGTACTCTCCCTACTTCCTCGTATATGGTTCAAAGGCCATCCTCCCTACAGAAATCATGTGGCAATCTCCCACAGTTGAGCAATATGACGAAGGAGTATTAGAGGAAACAAGGCGCCTAGACCTAGTCAGTCTGGAAGAAATAAGATGTGCAACACTGGTTCAGTCAGCCAGATATCTCGATGGGTTACGACGCTATCACGACTGTAATGTCAAAGAACGTTCCTTTAACGTGGGTGACATGGTCCTCAAACGCATTCAAAACACATCAAGGCTGCACAAACTCAACTCACCATGGGAAAGTCCCTACGTCATATCCAAAGTCATAAGGCCTAGATCGTACCGATTACAAGAACTCTCAGGCGAAGAAGTACCAAACTCTTGGAATATAGAGCATCTGTGTCGCTACTACTCATAGCAGACTACAAGACATGTACTCGGGTCCTCACCCACAGTTTATTAAACAACAAAGTTCTTTGGCCAACACTACCCATCTTTGCCTCCGCTTGGCTGTGAAGCTCTTCAGCTCCGCGAGCCCTAGCGCTCCGCCCTCAACTTGTTTCCATCAAGTCTCTTCGAGTTATCACCACTCATCGGCTATTCACAGCCACTCGAGCTCTTCAGCTCTGCAAGCCCCAGCGCTCCACCTTTGACTTGATTCCATCAAGTCTCTTCAAGTTATCACAACTCGTTGGCTATTCATAGCCACTCAAGCTCTTCAGCTCCGCGAGCCCTAGCGCTCTGCCCTTGACTTGTTTTCATCAAGTATCTTCGACTTATCACAACTTGTCGGCTATTCATAGCCACAAGCTTTTCAACTCTACAAGTTTCAAAGCTCTCTCACCGACTCGTCTCTACAAGACTAAACGACTTCACAAAAGCCACGACTCACTGTCCTACAGCGCTCCACAATAACATGACACGACTACAGCGCTAATCACTCATCCTCTAAAGGCACAAAACTGTCGCAAACATCAGTCAAGGAGTACTCCAATACTTGCATTTTTTGCATTAATGAAACTTCACAGGATTACAATCGACTACCCAATGAAGTCAGGATATACAAAAAAGAACACAATAGCACAACAACGACTACAAGCAACTATTGGCAGTTAGAACAGAAGTCCCAGGCTTTTACTATATCACAAGGATACCAAGCCCGCAACTGCCCGACTACCAATGTGCAAGCAGTGTCAAAAGATAGGACCTGCACATGAGGAAGCTGCGCAATAGGCAGTTGTACCGTAGTCCCTCCTCCTGACAACCGGCAACCAAGTACTCCTTCACCGCCGCCTCGATGGCACCATGTTGAATACCCAACGCAGGATCAGGAAGAAAAGCACCAGGAAGACGAAGTGCACTTCCCGAAGCTGCTCCCTGGATAGTTTTAGTGCACATGTCCTCACTGCATGCCACACCTCCACCTCTAATCAGGGAGCTGGATAAAGATCGCGGAGCTCATCATCCTTCACCCACGAGTTCCAGCGCGGACTGAGCTGGATCGTGAGTTGCAAGATGAGGCGTGCGGTAAACCCTCCTATGAGGATTCTTCTACCATCGCGGCTATCCCTATGAGCGCAAGAGTCTGTGGCCAACTCTTTGCCCATTGGGAAGCCCAACTTTTCCAATCGCTGAGTGTAACCAACCATCTTGATTACATGTGGTCCTACTGCTGCGCCTTCTGCTAACTTGCACTCCAGAAAGGCTTTGGACACATTGAACCTTTCGGTCCTAGCCTGTGTCTGTAACATGTCCTTGAGCGCCACGATCATATCGTGTGCCTCATGATTTGTTTCGAACTGCATCTGCAGCTCGGGTTCCATGCAAGCAAGCATAAGGCAGCTTACCTCAAGATTAGCATCAAATGCCTTCTTGTAAGCAGCCTTAACGGCAGCAGATGTATCATCAGCAGGTACTGGTGGTAGTGGGGTGTCTAGAACATCTTCCTTTTTCTCAGCCCTGAGAACAATTCTCAGGTTACGGATCCAATCCGAGTAGTTTGTTCCATTCAACTTGTCCTTCTCAAGGACCGAACGCAAAGCAAACGATGCGGTGGTGTTGCTAGGTGCCATTTAATCTACAACAAAAGTAATGCAAAATACACTAAGACAAACGTATCCATGATAGAGCAAATTACATTAAACTATTTTAACAGAATCTACTCCCACTAAAATCAATATCCCTCTATTGAAACTTAGTGATTCAGGATCCACAACTAACAAGTCCACTAGTGAGCTTTAGCATCACCGCTAGCAAACGAGGTAGATCGGTAAGCAACTTTTGCTAATCATATCACATATGACTCCTGTTGTTGGGTGACATCTCTATGTCTCGGCGTCCAACCTTTATGCCCCAAGGTCCTTAACCGTTAAGATAACCTTGTTAAGCAAACCAACCCTTATGCGTGTAAGTGTCCGACACAAACCCGTCTAGTCAAGGAAAACTAGTGGCACCCTAATTTCATAGACCCACCACTAATTGTACAAGACATGGGACGGTGCAAGTTTTAGTTGGGAGGGCATACTAACTTAAACTTTGTGAGGGATCGTTCTACTTCTAACATCACAGCATGCAGAAAGTAAAACATAAACAGAATAGCATTCACACAGTTGTGACACAGTATGGCCCGTTTTCATATGGTGATCTCCATCTCCATAGAACCTGTTCACCATGGTGATCTCCATCTCCATGTTCCACGTGCGCCATCCTCCTGGTGATGAGTCCTCCAAGAACTAGAGCATGCTATTACGCCTAATAGCTAGTAAAGAATCTAGTAATAAAGATTACATAGTTGCTTGGATCATCACAGATTGGTACGCAGATCATTAAATACAATAAAGTGACAACACATATGGCTCCTGCCGTGTTGCCGTACGCGCGACACGCAGGTCATGAATGAGTTACACACATGCATCACATACACAAGGGGGCCATACTGATCACAAGATACATACATACATCCTGCAAAACAAAGTTAGGCGTCCTAACGTTCCAAACTTCGGAGGCCCGAAACTCCATCTTCCAAGCCGAATTTGGGAAATCTAATTTTGCCGAAAACGGCGAAGCGGTTGAATTTCATGTGTAACTTTTTCTGTAGATCAATTTTCATATAAAAATCGCCCCGATCCGAGATTGTACCGAAAAGTTACGGCGGATTTACCGAAGCATACGCATACGGCAAAATCCCGACCCCGGCAGTAGATCCCATCTACTATTGCACATCTAATGCGCCTGGCGTATGACCCTGAATCTCGATTCGACCAATCATATTGATCTTTGCTCACTGCAACTGGATTTACGTGTATCACTTAACTCCGATGGCGGAAACCGACCGGTAGGAGTATGTCGTTACACTACCATTGCAGCAAGGGCACGAAACCAGGACATAGATCAAACAGAAAACTCGCATATCTCCATATGCACACATCCCGAATCCAAAACTAAGCAGCTACGGCTCTTGATAACACTGTAGGGATACGAGGTAGGCTACACTAGCGCAAATCAAAATTTCTACCGCGTATAACCAGGAAGAACTGCCGTATAAGGATCACGGGATTACCACTCGACGCACTAATGGTGCGGAAGATGTAGATATGCGTCGATGCAGTGAAGATGATCACGTAGTCGTACGTAGTCGATCAACGTCACGTCCAGCAGCTCCTCAGCAGATCGCCTCCGGTGCCGCGGCTCGTCGTCGGCTTGTCGTGGCTCGTCGTCGGCTCGTCGTGGCTCGTCGGCGGCTCGTCCAAGTGCTGCAGGCGCAACACCTCCAAGGTATCCACACGTGCAAGGAGGAAGCGTCGCAAGCCAGACTGCTAGATCCGCGAGTTGCAACAGGCGAGGGCGTGGGAGGCGCGGCAGGTGTGTTTCGCCAAAAGGTCTAAACCCTAGGGCGCCCCCACCCCTCTATTTATAGAGGTTCCTGATGGGCCTCTGGATCCGAGGCCCATTAGTACTTCTAAACCTAATCCAACTCGGATCAGATCCGAATTGGTCTTCCAGCCCCTTAAGTGTGTGACCCTATGGGTTCGGATACGTATAGACATGGCCCGAGTACTCCTGCTCGGCCCAATAGTCGGTAGCGGCCTCTAGCAAGACGTGCCAACTCCTATACGTACACAAAGATCATATCAGACGAACCATCACAACATAATATACATGTTATTCCCTTTGCCTCACGATATTTGGTCTAGCTTCAAGCCGACCGCTCTTTCTCGATCCTGTGATTCAGAATCCCTTTGTAGGTTAACTCTTAACCGTACGTAGCATGGCCATGCATTTTCGGATCCGATCACTCGAGGGGCCCAGAGATATCACTCTCAATCAGAGAGGGGCAAATCCCATCTTGATTGACCATGTCTCATAGCATGCTTCTTGACAAACCCGAAAGCTACCTTTATAACTACCCTGTTACGGCGTAGCGTTTGATAGCCCCTAAGTAGGTCGATCCACATCTAGAATACATGCGACAATCTCAGGTCTAAGGACAAAGCGTATATGTTGTTTAAAGAGAGAACTACTTCTCGTGTTGGGTCAGTCCTAGCACATGTCTCCACATGTGTCCACATTATTAGTTCAACATCTCCATGTCCATGACTTGTGAAACATAGTCATCAACTAATACATGTGCTAGTCTAATATTCATGTGTGTCCTCACATGAACTCCGACTAGGGACAACTTTAGAATAACCATACAAGTAAAGAGTTTCACATACAATTCACATAATTGCAAATCAATTCAAGTAGCCTTCAATGGATATTCAATGAACACAACATACAAATCATGGATACAAATGGAATATCATCATCTCTATGATTGCCTCTAGGGCATACCTCCAACACGATCTCCCCGGTGACCGTTGCCGCCAAACATGATGATGGTGTTCGATCATGGTGACTGTGCACGTCGGGGGGAGACGGCTGATCCTATTATCTTGCTGATGGACCGTGGGACACGGACGTCGCGTCCCTATCGCCGGATACGCTGGGCGCGAGAACGGGCGGGGCTTCTTCCTGTGCCAGGCGGCGCAGGCTATGAGTGCCCTGTAGCAAATCAGGGAGAGCCGCGACCACTGTAGCATGTGCTGTGCGGTCGTGCTTGGGTACTTGTGGCGGGTCACGTCGGGGGCGCGGGCGCCTTTCTGCGCGCTAGAGCTGCGGCACATTTACGGCGAGATCGGCAGGGGGCCCAAGAGATCCACACTCTTATCTTCCAGTATGCGCCTGAGGCGGATACTTGTCTTGTGGGCCCGGATGAGTCCGACCCCCTATGCCCTGGGTCGGGCGAGGTGGAGTCTTGCGGTGAGGGGTCTGGTGCTCCCGACCCTGGGACCGTGGGTCGGGCGAGGCAGAGTCTGGCCATCAAGGGGACGGGAGCGTCCGACCCTAGGGCACTGGGTCGGGCAAGGCGGAGCGGGGCGCTCCCCTCCCATGTTGGGCTGACGGCAGTCTTCATTATCGTAGGTGGGCCTGGGCCTTTATGATTGTTGTTTTAATGGGCATTAGGAGGTCGTTAACACTTCCCCCCAACAATGATCTCCATCTCCATAGAACCTGTTCACCATAGTGATCTCCATCTCCATGTTCCATGTGCGCCATCGTCCTAGTGATGAGTCCTCCAAGAACTAGAACATGCTATTACACCTAATAGCTAGTAATGTAGATTACATAGTTGTTTGGATCATCACAGATTGGTACGCAGACCATTAAATACATTAAGGTGACAATACATATGGCTCCAGCCGTGTTGCCGTACGCGCGACATGTAGGTCACAAATGACTTACACACATGCATCACATACACAAAGGGGCCATACTGATCACAAGATCCATCCATCCTGCAAAACAGAGTTAGGTGTTCTAACGTTCCAAACTTCAGAGGCCCGTAACTCCATCTTCCAAGCTGAATTTGGGAAATCTAATTTCGCCAAAACGTTCCAAACTTTTTCTGTAGATCAATTTTCATATAAAATTCGTCTCGATCCGAAATCGTACCGAAAAGTTACGGCTGTTTTACCGAAGCACATGCATATAGCAAAAATTTGACCCGGTAGTAGATCCAATCTACTATTGCACATCTCATGCGCCTGACGTATGAACCTGGGTTTCGATTCGATCAATCACATTGATCTTTGCTCGATACAACTTGGCATTACGTGTATCACTTAACTCCGATGGCGTAAATCTGACCGGTAGGAGTATGTCGTTACACGACCATTACAGCAAGAACACGAAACTAGGTCATAGATCAATCTGAAAAATTGCATATCTCCATATGCACACATCTCGAATCCATAACAAAACAGCTACGGCTCTGATACCACTGTTGGGATACGAGGTAGGCTACACTAGCATAAAATAAATTTTTTCTACCATGTAAACCAGGAAAACTGCCATATATGGATCATGGGATTACCACTCACGCACTAGTGCGGAAGATGTAGAATCACGTCGGAGCAGCGAAGTCGATCAGCGTAGTCAAATACGTAGTCGATCAAGTCGACGTCGAGCAGCTCCTCAGCAGCTCGTCCATGTGCAGCAAGGTGGCAAGGAAGTACTGATTAAATGAGTTGCGCAGCTATACCTACTTATTCGATGTGCTGCTTTAAACTCCCTAAAGGTTTATGCCATCACATCAATGGTTTATTGAGGAACTTCTGGTAGGGTAGCAAGGATCGAAAAAGGAGAACGTGTTGGGTCACTTGGGATGAGATGATCAAACCAAAGTGCATGGGCGGCCTGGGCTTCAGGGAGATTGAGCTGTTTAATCTTGCGTTACTAGTGAAATAGGCATAGGGCATCCTCATGGATGAGAGCTTGTTAAGTGGGCGAATTTTAAAAGTAGTTTACTTCCCAAATGTGGATTTCTTATATGCTAATCTGGGGTCTTCTCCCTCTCGGATATGGCGATCCATACTTGATGGCAGGGAAGTTCTGGAGCGGGATTAATTAGGAGGATCGGAAATGGAGAATCAACACATATATGGAATATGAATTGGATTCCGGGAGGAAATTATCTTCGCTCCATTAGGATGGACTTGACAGATCTTCCACAGATGGTTAGCGCACACGATGGCCTCATGGGACGTCCAAAAGCTTCATACTGTTTTCTGTCTATCTGATGTTGACGCGATTCTGAATATACCCCTCTGCACTCGGAAATAAGGGGATTTTTGGGCATGGCACCATAAAAAGCGGGGTATTTCTCAATTCATTCAGCTTACTAGATGTTGGTTGTAAACAAATAACGAGCTACAATCTATCTAGAGAATATTGCTGGGAGATCAGATTCAAGGTCCGAGGAAAATGAATGGAAGTCGCTATGACAGATTAAGGTACCATCAAAGATACATGTGTTCTTGTGGAGGCTTACTCATCACTTCTTGCTGTCAGGTGATGTACTGCACTATAGAAACATGGCTACTCGAAGCACCTGTTCGATCTGTGGTACGCTTGATTCTTGGAAGCACTCATTGATAGAGTGCAATATGACGAAATGCGTGTGGGTTCTAGAACCCGAGGAAATTACACAGTTGATGAGTGAAACTCAGGAGACTGAGCCTAGGGGATGGTTAGCGGCTATTATCAGCTCGCTAAAGCATGAGGACCTGACGAGGATGGTGGTCACTCTTTGGGCTATCTGGTATGCTTGTAGGAAGACGATCCACGATAGTTTTTTTCAGAGTCCTTTATCTACTCACTATTTGTGAACAATTTTATAGCTGACCCGAAGATGATCAAGACGGTGCAGGCGGCGAGGTACGTCCCACCTCGGTGGATCCCTCCACCACTGGGTCTTGTTAAAATCAATGTCGATGCAGCCACTTCGAAAAATTCAAGCAAGGCAGTGGCGGCTGCCATTGTTAGGGATGTTGCAGGAAACTTTCTAGGAGCGTTCTGGTGATTCATGAACTCTCACATGCAGAGATCCTCGAGGCTATTGCGTGCAAGGAAGGCCTGGCGTTGGCGAGTGACCTCATAGTTCAATACTTCAGGCTAGCTTTGGACAATGTTAATGTGATTAGAGGAATCAAGGAGGGAGAAATGGCCGCTCATGGCCATATCATCAAGGAGATAAAAGGCTACAACAGCGCAATTTAGCACTGCTAATTTTATTCATGAAAATAGACGCTCTAATATAGATGCTCATACATTGTAAGAAGTGCGATTTATGCTGAATTTGGTAGGCAAGTTTGGTCTTTAAATCCGCATCAAATTGTTTGTAACTCTTGTCGATGAATAAAGAGTTATGCCTAAAAAAACCGAGGCAGCGGAAGCCCAAAGCTCACAACGCCTCATAAATTTGTCCGTTACCAACCCTACCCTGCTGTCCCGCACACGATCTCCCCCGAAATTTGAAATCACAACCGGGAAGGAGAGAGCCCGAACGACACCCCAAAAAAATTCCCCACTCAACGCCTCGCCTCCTCCTCCTCCTCCGCCGCCGCCGTCGACCGCACGGCCATGCCGCCCTCCGAGGACGCCCCTCCGCCGGCGCGGACCCCGCCTCCCGCGCGCGGGACGGCGGCCGGCTCGCGGGTGCTGCTGCAGTCGCCGCCGCCGGCGTTCCCGCTCGGCTCCAACGACGACCAGCTCGAGCGCGCCCGCGCCCGCGCCGCGGCGCGGGCCGCCTCCGTCCGCCGCCGCTCCCTCGCCGCCTCCATCGCGCCCTCCAAGGACCCCCACCACGACCTCCTCAACCGCGAGCAGGTCATGGACCTCTTCCACAACTGCATCAAGCTCGCATCCGAGAACGTACGCGCCGCGCCCGCCTCCCAACCCTAGGCCGCTCCTTTCCTCTCGCTAAGGTTTTTCGTTTTGTTCTTTCCCGGGAAAATCTGGCAGAAAATTAACCAGAAGAACACGTGGGAGCTGGGGCTCATCGACCACCTTAGCGAGATCATACAGGCGGGGGAGGAGGAGGACGAGACCAACTTCCAGAAGGTACCGACCTGCAAATATCTTTAATTTCCTACTTCAATTCTTCTTGCCAATCTTTTCTGGAGAGGAGGTTGGTCGGCTGTGTTTTGAGTTTGGTTGGGAATATGTGGTGCTTTTACGGACCAGGCAAGCTGCACTCTGGAGGCTGGGGTCAAGATCTACTCACTTCGTGTCGATTCCGTGCACTCCGAGGCATACAAGGTGCTCGGTGGGATCAACCGTGCCGGAAGGGGTGAAGAGGCTGGTGAGGATCCACTGGAGTTTGAAATGGATTCTTATATTGTATCTCTCTCAGAGAAATTTTACTCCTTTGTTGGAGTTCTCTATCCAGTGCAAATTACTTGCTTTATGCAGAGTATTACCGAAATGCTTGAATTATAACAATCCAAAGGAAGGCTGCATACAGAATGGGCTTATGGTTTACTGGCACCACTATGTTCTAAATAATGGTTCATCTTAATAAGATATGCTGCTTCATTGTCATCTTCTAGTTTAGTGATTGTTTAAAAAGATTTGGAGAAAGGAAACAGAACCTGCATATTTTTGCTTCTTCAACTGAGTCTATATCCTGTGCCAATTAGTTGCATTATGGTGGATATCCCTAAAACGAGTTAAAAATTCTAAGTTGTCATGCAGCATGGGTTTATGAGTTACCTAAAAGGTCATTGCTTTAAATTGATTGGAAAATGAAACAGATTTTAGAGACCTTTTTATTGCCTTGTTAGAATGGTTCTTCTTGTCAGTTTTCCTTTAGGAGAAACTGCTCAACATCGCATTAATATGCTACATAGCTTTACACAACTTGTGCACTCATGCACTAGTATGCACCCTGTGCAAAAGGCCGTTAGTGGAATTGGGAACATTTGCTCTTTTCTTACTGTTTTGTGCTTCAAATTTGAGGGCACTGTATGGTTGTAAGATTTAGTGATACATTGGTCCTGTTTACTGTGTTATACTTAGATAACATAATGCTGCTTCACTATGATGTTCTGATTTGTCTGTTGCCATTAAAGATACGGAAGAAGGAAGCAATGGTGAACCTGCACAAGATGAGGGTATCAGCAAAAAGGACGCTGATAGGAGGGTACTTCATTTTGAACACAGTGCTGATTTTTTCACTTCAATTCTGCTGCATTATTGCTAATTCCTTTTTGTTCATTAGATTTCACCAGCATCAACGTTGGAGTCCTCATATGAGGCTCTTAATGTAAAGAAATTTGATGGTAAGTTTCAAGCTTATTCTCAGTTTCTCACTATGCTTCTGTTGAAAATTCTTCTACCATGGGGCTGAAATGCCATGCTTGCTACTAGTTGCTTTCACAGTGGATCCTCTATACCATCAAACTACAGCTCAGTTTGATGAAGGTGGGGCGAAGGGTCTTTTGTTGTATAACCTTGGTGTCTATGGCAGCTGTCGTGTGTTGTTTGATTCATTTGAAGCTCCAGACAAGTGTATCTTAAGTGATATGCAAACTGAGAAGGCTGAGGTGATTGACCTTTCATTTGCTAAAGGTAATATCATTTTATTGCTTGCTTCTCCTTGTGGTCTTTGCATCTTGCTTGCAATTGGGGTGTCAATAAATTTCTAATATTGGACAGAGCAAATTGAGGAAATGGTTGCTCAAATGCCTCTATGTAATGATATTTCTCCAACCCTGAGGGACATTGTTGCTCAGTTTGATGGAGAAAACGAAAGGCCATCACACGGGTTATCTTCTGGGCAAATGCCAGTGATGGAAGATGAGATGGTTAACGGTAACGAAGCAGACAATAATGATAGCTTCATACCGGAGTCTGGAATGTGGGATTTTGGTGGTTGTGATGACCATGAGGATGCTTACGATGAAAACTACAACCCAGTGGGTTCCAACTCAACAAACTATCAAGAGGTATTTTCCTGCAGACTAGGCAAAATTCAGAAATGGTCCTCGGCAAAAATAGTAGCAGAAACACAAATTAATCGAACAGATTCATATATTTTGAAGATACATATGTAGCCATAAAATATGTTGCTACAGTTTGATGCTGACTGCAGATTATTTCAGCTTGCCTTTAATTTAAGTTTCTTGAGACTGAATTGTTTAAAGATCAAAACCTTATTGCACAGTTATATTGGTATGCAGGAATTTGATGAATACACTGTTGAGATTCCTCAAGGTACTGTTGCAGATGAAAAGCTTGACAAAATTGCAGATCTTTTGTTGCTTGGCATGGGCACTTCAAAGACAAATGCTTGGGCAGGACCTGAGCACTGGAAATATCGCAAAGCTAAAGGTACTGCCTGGTATGAACTTCTCTTGGGTTTCATTGAGGTAGCATTCTTTAATGTTTGAGCTCACATTTGTTTAGATTTGGAGGCTGCCCCAACTTCATCTGTTGAATCAGAAATACCAAATAAGATGAAGAAGAAAAGAGCCAAGGATGAGCCTGATGTTGATTTCACAAAAGCACTGGACAATGAGCCTCTAAATATCTTCGCACCTCCCAAAAATCCGAAGTCATTGCTGCTTCCCGCAAATAGGGCTATCTGCAGTAATAGACTTCCAGAAGATTGCCATTACCGGCCTGAAAGCCTTGTTAAATTATTTCTTCTTCCAGATGTTTTGGTAATGTTTACTTCTCTTGAAAATTGTTCTAACAAATTGACCTGTCACTAAATTCTGAGAGGCAGTGATCTATTATTTGTAATAACTGCTGACCCTTTTTCCTTTGTAGTGCCTTGCTAAGAGAAGAAGAAAATCACATGGTAAGTTTTGCCAAATTAGGTATAAGTGAAGAAAATTTGCTTGTTAGTTTTTTCAGTATGCATGCTTTTCAAAAACTGTCCACATAACCAAGAAGTCTTGAAGTTTGAAAAACCATTATTATATAATAAGGATACAAATCAAGTACTGTTGTGCCTAGCCTCTTTTTTGGGGCTCTTTTATTTGTGTGTGGTGGTGGGGGGTCTTACATGTTAGGTACCATCCTGTTGAGCTGTTACTCTTTTAAATCAGTGTATTCTTAAAAGACTTTTCTTTCATGTCTTACAGTTCGACCCTTTCAGTGTAAAATCTTCTACGGGAATTTCTGCATTGCCCAATTTTCCTGATAAATATGGTTTTGCATGTAACACATTTTTGATTGTAGACACTCCAGTGGAGAACAATGATAACTTCATGCCATCTGAACCTTGGGATGATGATAACTTTTGCACTGATCACATTGATGAAGGACATGCCTGCAGTGATGTAGAGGAGCCAGTAAACCTTATCAATAAACCGAGACAGGTATGTTCCTTGTTCTATACGTTTACCCTTTTAAGCTATCCATTTTCCCTTAAGGAACTTGTTTATTCTATAATTATGTGGTGTCTGGTTTTGTCTGTTTTTTTCCCTAACGTGTTGAAAACATCAATTTAATGTAGCATTTTTGTGGTATACCTATAACTTTGGGTATGACTATGACCCCCAAGTTTGAGCTGATGTCTGCTTGTTTTGAATCAAAGGTCAACAAGATTGATATACAATACGACAAGGTATCAAAACAAGTGGATGTTCATGCTTTAAAAGAAGTGCTTTGGAATCACATCCATGCATCTGCTGAGACTGATAATCGGGTAAGGCAAATGCTCTCTCAGTCTCGTGCGGAACACTGTCATCAAATGATTTGCCCACTGTCAGTAGTAGGAACACAAAACTTATTTTTGAACAAACCCTGCGGAACTATGCTGAAAGCAGTATGTTGCAAATTGTCAAGCTTTCTTCTTGCTTGTATCATTATCATTCCTGACCTATTTGGCAAATCTGTAGAAAGTAGAACTAGGGTAATTGGTTGTTTGACGTACCATCAACCGAAGATATTCAGGAAAAAGGACTCTTGTCAAGTATTCCATTTTGAGGTAGCAACATGAGGCCATGATGGGCTTTATAGCTGAAACTACCTTTCTAGGCAACCAAAATAATCACAATTTCACGTCAATAGATTTGTATTGTAGATTCTTGACTAGGTTTCCTATTGAGGTAATGGGCCAGGTCCACCCTGCCCAAACAGATTTCCCTTCAGTCTTCTTGTTTGTGATAATACTAATTTTTAACAATACAATTTTTAATTGTGCTTTGTCCAGCAGGAAAATGAGGAAGCTGAATCACCGCTGAGCCTGTCACAGGTGCTGCATGATCTTCCAAGCAGCAACCCGGATGCTGCAGCAACTGATATCTCACCGCACCTGTATTTCATCTGCCTCTTGCATTTGGCAAATGAGCATGGCTTGACGCTGCACGACCGCCCCACATTGGATGAAATTGACATATGCATGCCGACTTCACCTCATGTGAAGTGAACCTTGCTGGCGGTTGAACGCATTTTACGTGGTCTCGTCATGGTGGATGGAAATCGCAGTAAATTATTTGAGGCTTTGCCATTGTATCATGTAATATGTATATATTATCCTCTGATGATTGTACTTTATTAGATGTCATCTGATAGAACTATCGTACCAGGGGGTGCTAGCTAATGATTTAACCATTGAAGCGAATGCTTTTGGGCTAAACGAACAGGTGATGGGCAGTTTCTGCTGACAGTACATAATTTCTGGCTATTGGGTACCGATCTCATTTAAATATTAATGACTTTTTATATGTTTGCACCTAATCTTCACAGTAGCTGCTAACTTGTCATGATCTTACCACCGTTGACATGGTCCTACTGATGAAAGCCTCTAAAATTTAGACAACTATATGCTTTTCCAACCAATAATGTTCTGGCACATATTCGAAAGATTTTCTTTGCTACCAATAGCAATAGTGATTTCACCTTGTACTGTCAATAGAAAAATTTGAGAAATGTCGTTCCCTCACCTTATGAGCTTAGGGGTCACGCTGATGTGTAGGTGTGGCTTTCAACAGACAAGGATGTCAACCATGACAAATATTGCATAGCAGAACAACCAGCAAAAACAGGTTTGACCTTACAATGATGAGTTTTAAAAAGGTGACAAATAATCTAGAACATGATGTGGATTAAAACTTCAAGTTATCTAATGTAAATATTTTATAGGAATCCTGATTAGCTTTGATCCAATTATCTCAGAACCTGTTTGTATCTGCTTATTTCCTAATTATCGATAGAAATAAACTATAGGCCCTGTTTGTTTCCGCTTATAAGCGGCTTATCGGTGGAAATAAGTAAGAATCCCGCCAAACGCTTTGCTTATTTCCACCGATTCTCGCTTATGTGGTAAGCCGCTTCAGAAATCTGAACTACGAGAAGCGAAAAGTGAGAAGCGAGAAAATCTTCACTTAGATTATAATCCAAGCGTGGCTAAGCTCATCCGAACGCTGGCTTATTTTCTGCTGCCACCTAAACCGCTTAGCCCGAAATAACTGACGCACCGCTTATTATCCTGTAAGCGGCCCGGAGGCGATTTTCCCCCGCTACCCTCACCCCACCGACACCTCCGGCCGTCTGCCCCCCGCGCCTGGATCCCGTGACCGCCGTCGGCTCCCGTCCGCCACCGGGAGCGTCCGCCGCCCGCCTCCCTCCGACGGGCGCTGGCTCCGTCCGCCGCCCGCCTGCCTCCACCGCCCACCACCCTCGACCGGCCAGATCCCGTCCGCCACCTCCTGCAGATCCCGTCGCCGCCGGCTCCGTTCGCCGCCCGCCGCCGGCTTTCGTCCTCCCTGCCTCCGCCGGGCTTGGCCCCCGCAGCCGGCCGCCCCTGCCCGCCTCCTGCATCCGACGCCGCGCCCCTGGGCTTGGCCCCTGCCGCCGGCCACCCCTGCCCGCCTGACCATCAGACAACGGAACATGAGAATGGCGATGGTGCTGAAGAAGATTCAGTGGGAGCAGAGATTGCTACTCAGGCCTCATAAGATTGCAACTTTGCAAGATCATCAGCTTCCGTTCTTGTAATCTTGCTTGTAGATATGGTTCGCACATGCAGCCTTCTTTGTTGTTCATAGACCCATGGTGGTGAGGGATGTCAATCTCAGAAAGCCGTGTTTTGTTGTTCATAGTTGTGAAGAATAACAGTTTAGAAATGGCTGTACACTAACAAAGAGCAGCGTGCTGTGCAGTTTAGACGCTCATGTTGTAAGATCACATAGCTCTGTTTGATGGAACTTTTGTAAAGAAACATATATTCCTTGACAATACTATTGTAAATCATAACTTTTTTCTTTCTTTCTTTCTACTTTTTTCTTTCTTTCTTTCTTTCATGGAATATTTTTGCCAATACTTTCATGGAATACTCCACGATTTTTGCGTTGCAGAGTAATACATCACGATCACATCACACGTCAGGAGAAGTATAATCAAATAAAGACATGAAAATTATTATCTTCTCCTCAGATTCACAAAATTATTATCTCCTCAGATTCATAAAATTATTATCTTCTCAGATTCACAACAAAAATGAGCTATTATCAGTCTCAGGGGCATTCATGTCAATTTACCAACCAGGATAGACAATCAACACAAAATAATCAGGATTGACAAACACCCTACTTATTCAGACAACGGATTCTCCAGAAAGCAAGCTTATCTGATAAGCCTGTACTACGTAAGCGAGTTTCAGAAATACGTATGTAAGCGAGTTTCAGAAATACGTATACAAACAGGACCTCATTAGTGTGTATAAATGTTCAATTCTAATTACCACTATATGTCACTATACAGGGGCAAAAACACATACTGATAATTCTGATATCAGTAGTAGCTCGGTAGCTCCATGTACTTCTAATGTAGTAAACCTGACGAAACTACACTACAGATGCCCAAAATCGATCACTACAAGCACATCCATGGAAGATAACTTGGAACTGGTGCCTTGCTTTGCTGTCCAAGCTTGTTCGTAAGAGGGATGGAACTGGTCATTCGGACTCGGACTCGTCGCCGATATCCACCTCCTGACCTGCAAGGATTCTTGATATCTGGAGGCCCCTGCTGAAGGCCTGGTTGAACAGCAGCCGGGTCTGGAACTCAGAGACAAAGGGAAACCATGACAGGAAGCCTATTGGCAGGAAAAGGATGAGACCCATTATGTTTTCGTACGACCTCCCGAGCTCCATGATGGAGTCCCACAGCACAGTCCTCCTAAGCAATGGTGAACACGCTTGTCCAATCTGCGAGCAAGAAATCATAAAAAATAATTAGGCAAGAATGAAACAGATGATGTAAGCTTATCAGGGCAAGATTTTCTGTTAGAAGAAATCTTGGTGCTATTTAAAATGGTACAGCTGCCTAATGTGTATATGATCAATGTGCATTCCAATCAACTGCATCTTCATGATTCTCTCGACTGATTGTAGCACTGAGTTATTTTGCCATAGAGAAACCATTTGGAAAGTGAAGGGGAATTAGCGATGGGAGTTTTTTTAATTAATTCCCTAACAGATAGTTCAAGCACAGCCTTTTTTTTGGGTGCGCAGGTCTGAATGTTACATTCAACTTAAAGTATCAAATTGTTTGGTGAATGGAGGGCTTCACTCACCAGAAGTATACACCATCCAGTAGGCAAGAACCCAAGGATGCTAGCGAAGACATCAGCAATAGTAAGGTTTAAGACAACAAATAGGACTGCCATCACGGAGACAAAGCCAAGGAAGAGAAGGCCTTTGAGAATGCGGAACATAAGCTGCAGATCAGTTCCAAATTTCTGCCGCCCTATTGAAACCATCTAAATGAAAGGAAGAACATACAGTCAGTAAGATTTCTAGGCATAGGAGCTAGCTAGACCAAATGAAAGGCCAGTGTCTTACCTTCAGGACTACTAGAACAAGGAGCATAACCACCCATGACAGTGCATATACCTAGAAAGGAAAAGTGAGATGACATTAGGATACCCTGCGAACGTACAGATTATAAAAACAAAGAAAGCAGATCGTGTTTAGACAAGTTACCATAATGCTTTTGTTGTGACGTGCTACTGCTATGTTCAGATGGTAGACAATGCCATACTGGTAGATCAAGAAACGAAGTGAAATGATGATTTCCAACAGAAGGGCTCGGATGCTAGTCTTCCTGAGGTGATCCTGCTCACTTATCCACCAAGCTTCCCAGCTTTTTTCCACAGACATGCCGATACCCCCTCGGTTACCCATCCACTTCCTCCATTCTGTCCAGTCGTCAACTGTCTTCTGCCACTCAAAGCACGATGGATTGAATATAAACGGCGCAAAGAGCCATGAAGCAACCAGGAACCATATTGAGCAGGTGACAAATATGTATAGGTTTGAGCTGCGATAGGAACTTCCATAGACTAGATATACGACCAGAAGTATCAACAGTTCCAGTCCTTTAACAAAGTGGCTACGGGAGTACAAGCGGTAATTTTCAGTAAACTTCGCGTGGTACACAACAAATCCACGACCTGTAGGTCTGTATATTGCACCACCATGGAGTATTGTTCTCCCATAGTAGTGGGTTTTGGTTCCAAGCTGGAATGTGAAGAACATAGAGGCCAACTGAAGCTGCATGATTATAAACTCTCCTAACGCCGTGCGGAACCCTTTCTCCAAGCCAACTTCCATGATCATAGGGAGGACAAGCAGCAAACCTAGCTGGAAAACAGACTGTGAAGCCAGTGCATTTTCAAGAGCCTTCACGTTCTGCTGATTTCGTGGGTCCATCAGAATAGACTTTTCCAGACCACTCATAACTAGATATAGCCTCCCATACAAAAATACATAGACAGTAAGTACAGTAACCTGAAACAAGGAACAATGGATCAATATCATAAGACATGGTGGACACAGCATTTAGATTGTGAGCACAAGGACACCAAAACACTTCAATTTTGAGCATAAGGACACAGAAGCCTCTACCTTTGTTGATAATAAAAGAAATACTCAAGTGAACCAATTTAAGCAATTTTTAACATGGAAGACTATGAAAATCTTACTGTTTGACAAATTCAGTATACTGGTGACGAGGAAACAAATGACATAAGGTCAGATTATCTCCACTTGTGGTTGTGGATGCATTTTCAAGTGTCTGGGATAACTCAGAATTATATTTCATTTTCTCCTTTCAATTTTGCAAATAAATTCTGTAGTTTAGGTTTTAAGTTCCAGTATAACTCTCCCTACCTTTTGCATACCAAGAAGAAATTTATAGTGTAATCACTGAACATAAGGTTCTAGAGATCCTTAGTTATTAATTTATTATTGTAGCTTCTTACCATGCTACTGAAATAAAACCCAACTGTAGTGAAATAGAAAGATAGCATTCTGTAGAAGTCAAATCTGCGTCCAAGCCGATAGATGTCACGGCTCAATGTTTGTTCACCATTGCCGTTGGCCACCTTAGCTTCAAAGCTAGAAATCTGATTCATTCCCACATCACGCCCCTTACCGACTTGCATGTATTCATGATGTGTAACATTTCCTCCTCTCATAGTTGAATTAAAACCTATAAGAATATCAAGTTTGTAAGGGCTGACAAGTTAAGGACAAGCGCAAGTTGTTTGCACGAGATGCAAGTACCTGAAAAGATATCTTCACTCAGGTTTATAGTCTTTGAAGCTTTACTTATGCCTCCTCTGGTGATATGGAAGAGTCTGTCAAAAATATCTGGGTGGCCGTAATGGAACCGAACCCTGTTTCAAGCAACAATGAACAAGAAAGACACGAAGCCTTGTCACAATAAGAAAGCTATAACATGATGGGAAGAAAATCTGCACCTTGCACACACACATATGGGCAAACATGAAAAATACCACACCAGTCATTATTCAAAAACACGGAAGAAATATCAAACTATTAGTGATATCCAGTTTCATCTTGAAAATCTGTTAATTATATCTGTACCATCATCTTCCAGCAAGTTCCGCTCCACTGCAGCAAACACACAATCCCCTCTTGTTCTCTCTATAGTCTAGGTCCAACAACCTATGCAGTTTCAGTAGATTGGAACATCAAAACAGTTCCATGTTATCCTTTCCTTTCCTTTGTTTCGCACCCACCGAATCAACAGATCCAAAGAATGATCCCAAATTAAAAAAAATTGATTGAAATAGCAAGACAACAGCTTCAAGGGCTGCGCTGACAGCAGCATATACACTTCTATTCAACTTCCCCCCTCCAGAGTGCACCCACAGTAGCCATTAGACCAATGGCTCTTGGCCACGGTGACAAATGTTAAAGACAAGATGGGAATTCAGGATGGATTGGAACTAAAATTTTGAGCAAATAATTTATAGTGTTATGATTGTATTTGATTCGAATGTGGGACAACTCTTGAAAACTTTATCTCTATTTACTCCCATCTCCAACTTGGAATAAAACTAGTATCCTATCTCCAACAACAGGACCAATTGTTGGGCCTCTTTTAAATTGTATCGAGGTGTTTAATTTATCCTTCCAAATGGGTCTAATCTGGATCTAAATGTGAGTTCGCCTTCAGGAAAAAAGGGGACAGTTTCTTTGTATATTTGAGGTATACCCAGCACGAAACCAGAAATACAAATAATGGTTGCACATCAACATGGTTCGGCCAAAAGGGAGAAGTATAAGTGGACTTATGAACAATTTGAATAAATTTTCATTCAAAAGAAAACAACTATGCAATCTATATTATTAAGGTTATTTGTGTGTATCCTCTGAAACACAAGGGGCACAGGCTAGATAGTTATATCTGTGCAGCCCCCCACCATCCCACCACCACCCCACACACACGCGCGAGCGCACACACAACCACCACCACCACACACAAAAAAAGGAATACACTTGATGTCAACACGAAATAAAAGATAGATTTGCATACTTGAGAGGATTTGCCAGAACTCTTTGTCCAATAGTAACAAAACTGGTCTCTTGATTGGACATAAACCAAGCCAGTGACGAAACACTAAAACAGAAACACAGCAATGTTAATAGCAGTACATTCTTTGGGTACAAATGCAATGAACGAGATATAATTAAACAAATCTTTAGGTATATGGGCATACCTTCCAGTAAATATATGCTCACGTAGGCCTAATATAGTGGGTTTTCTCTTCCCATACTTTCTACTCTCAAACTCCTCCAGCACATTTCTCATTTTGAAGGCCTCTTCAATATAATTATCCTATAAGAAAAGTAAAATGAGTTATGAGCACTTTATTACAATGTGTACTATGTGGAGTTCAGAACTAAACCTGATTCATATCAATGGCCTGGAGTGCTTCTCCTCTAGTGAAGATTATTGCATGATTTTGGTTTTCAGGTTTCCCCTCACCAATATCTGTTGGTCTGCCGGGAAGCTTTATGCGGTAAATTTCCTAAAACAAAAATTACGGCGCCAAGCATGAAAATGGAATAAGATTTAATCATGTGTGCACAGAAATAACAGGATGTTGTCAAACCTGAGCATTTAGTTGCATAAATCTGTGCACAAATTTGATATAAACTACTTATTACTAACATGACATACTATAAATTTCTGAGAGGAGTGTGAATTTAGTAAAAGATGCTTTTGTAGGAGTGTAACCTCGAGAAAGCATTACTGCTATGATACAGTCAACTCTTCTATATCACTATATGACTTCATGTGTTATGCAGAGGTAAGTGAAATCTTCAAATTCTATTTGACAAATACCTCATCATACTTTTCACCACCTTTGACAAGAACAGAATAATATGTCTTCTCAGTTGTTCCATTCCCAGTTGGAGCTTCTACCTCATCAATGTAAGCAACACGTAGTGATGGGTTCCTGTGTAATTTAGAAGTCAGATGGGTTGGAGCAAGCTTACTATGTAACTACTGAGCATTAGCTTCTGTACGTTATCATGAGATTGAGGATATTCAGATAGCGGTTTTTGTCCTCTTTTTTCTTGGACGTCTTCTGCATGCCATAGATTTGACATGAGACAACATAGGTGAATTTGATATCAGCAATAGCTTGTGCCATTTCACTATCAGACTGCAACTCTTGATAGGATTCTATTGATGTGTCTCGGCCAAATTTAGCTGCAAAAAAACAAATGTCAATCCAAAACATATAAAGATAGACACATATTGGAGAAAGAAAAGATGAACAGCTTAATCTTACCAGGATCTTTTGTATCTTGAAGGCATTGGATTTCAAGTGCCTTCCTGTAGTACATCATTCCTCTCACTAGCAAAGTAAAAGCAAACAGTTAGAGAAAATGCTATATGTTAAGGAACCACAGGATTGCACTAGTGACTTTACCTGTTCTGGAGAGTGTTTGGCCCCTATAAGATGCCCAATGACAGATCTCCTCCATCCTTTCTTTAAGTTCCTCTTCATCCTTTGGTTTACAGTTTATCCGCTGAAGGAAGTTCCTAAATTCATCTATGGACATACAAGAGTCATGGAGAATCATTTTCTGACCGCAGAAATAACTAACTCGATCAGTTTTAGGTCTAGCATCTGCAAAATACCTGGAAATATCTTCCTTAGATAGAACAATATTGATATACCATCCTCATTTTTTCTACCAAGATCTTTCGGAGAAAAGAGCACCTCCTCTTTGAAGTATGGAGTTAAAACACTGATGCAAAAGCAGAAAGGCAATTAAACAAACTATCAGAAATAATAACTTATAATCGAATGCTCATTTAAGTACGTGTTATTATTTCAAGGCATGATCTGACATAAATATGCAAACTGTGAAAGCCATTGTTGACTTCAGAAAACAGTTTCCAACTGAGTGCCAAGAAGGCGAAGAGCTGTAAAATGCTGCCAATATGAATTGATGAAAGGGCGAGCGAGCTAGGTTGCCTACCTGAAGGACATCATGCTACGGACAGGTGGTGCCCTTGGCATCTTCATAAAAAGTGAGTTTGCGAAAAAGGTGATCCTACGCCGAGCTTCCAAGTTCGTTGGTACATATATAGCAGATTCCTTTGTTGTCAACAACAGTTGAAGCCTAACACACTGTTAACACAAAGTATTACAAGATAATATACTGCTTCTAAACAATACTGCTAAAAAATGTAACTACAGAAATTGATTTCTTGAAAGGAACCACGACCTTCTCCCTCCAAGCAACATGCTTCAATGGGTCCAGATTTAAATTTGCAAATAGTTGTTTTTGTCCCTCATCCTTCAAGATACTGCAATATCCACACGAGAGAGAGCCATCAGATATTATCCATGAATCTTCTCATTTAAACATACATCTTACCCTTGTCCATTTTTCATAATATCCTGCGTGATAATTTCCATTATATCTTGCAACAGATTGGCAATCTGTGTATTGTTCTTTGTAGGATCATTCTCATCATAAAACTTCTGCAAATGAAACAAACCAATTTTTTTGGAAAATGTAAAAGGAGCATGTGGTGCAGAAAATATATTATCTAAAAAAAGAGAAAGGGTAGGGGTTGGTACCAGTAGATCTAGCAGCTTATCAAACTTTTCACTTAGCTGAGGAAGCTCATCCAATCGGAATTCTTTCACAAGTTGTTTACATTCAATGCTATTTTTAATGCTTTCATCTATCTTATCGATAACTCTGTAGCCATGGTGCAATGCAATATCAACTAAATTAGTAAGGCACAAGTTATAAAGCAAAACATCAGTTGGGCAAAGAAAAGATGGCTTACTTCTTATCACTTTGTTCAACTATAATGCTGTAAAGTATATCCAATAATGTCTCATAGCATTCTATTACAGCATACTCAGTATAAGGATCCTGGTTTATCCTCTTCATGAGTTCATCATCCTTTTTCTTGACATTCTTTGCCATGTCAAGTGCAATTGGAATCTAAATACAAAATATCTTGGTGATGAGCAGAACAGAATCCCCAGGGTTATATAGCAGTTCAATAGTGCATAATGTGTGTACCTTACTGGCAAGAAGGAAAGGAGGCCACTGAAAAACACTTGTTTCACCGCCAGAGGATGGAACAATCAACAGATTTTTCTCCCTGTGAAACAAAGGAAACACATCATTTTAAGGTGTGCCGCAAGTCAATATATAAAATAAAGAAAGTTTAACACCAACAGCAAACCTATTGTTCAGTAAGTCCTCTTCCCGCAAAGAAGTAATAAATGCATTCCATATGTCAGCAAACTTATCATAGGGCGGGTTTCTGTCCTCCTGGTGGAAAAGGTTCATTAAATCCACTATTAAATCCATTAAAACAATAGTGTAAAAAATATGGGTACAAAAAAAATTAGCGCAACCAGACCTCTTCTCGTTTAAAATGACTACCACGATTAGGTACAAGTTTTTTGCCAAATGCTCTTGGAATTGCCTGGAATCTTGATCTTAACATCCCAAGGGTTCGGATCTTCATGGTAAACAATTTACAAATACTAATGTCAGTAAATATAGACTGTTAGCACTCCAAGGGTACACTTATCTCCAGCTACCAACCTCACCCAAGCGGCTGAAGGCTCCATTTACGCCACCACATATTGTGGAGAAAATGGCATACCATATTTGCGTGTCCATGAAGTATACCTGTACGAAAATTTAAATTAGGGAGAACCTTTTTTTTGGAAAAAACTACCACAAAATGCTCATAATGTACATACCATGACAATTGGAGCCCATACAGTAGTCACAACTCCTAAATTATGCTGCACTGTGAAAATAAGAATCTTGTCAGTGTAATAAAATTGTGCATAGGAGTTACATATAATATACTAAAATACCACAAAATAATCTTACAGTTTGGGAAGAACTCATGCCATTCATAAGGCGGCCTATCCAGTGACATGATTATCCTGGTAGGCTCAACTAGAGGAGCAATCTGCCAATGGTAAATGAGCATTGAAAATCTCATTAATAATTGCATAGTTGAAGATATACATAATTAACAAAGACTCTTAAGTAAAAAAGAGAATAAAGCACTGAAATGATTCTATGAATTAAGATTTTGTAGAAATTGCCCAAGCGTGGCAGTGTAGTCTAATGGCAAAGGACATTTATTCCAATAAAGTTGAAGTTACTATCTTTGTGATTTTAGTGCTAAGATATTGTGAGCAACATGCCATCAAGAGTCATAAAGGATAACATTTTTATACCAACCTCAACATAAAAACTGAAGGCAAGCTTGCATATAAGCAATAGAATCCAGAAGGTTGTGTACCTGGTTTTATATACAATAATTAGTATCTCATAGAGCAGAAGCAACAAGAAAATGTAACTCTTACTTAAGAAGTGAGCCAGTGTCTTCATACATGCCGCGGGCAACATATAACTTCGGCTGATTAGAAAACAAAATGTGTGAGAAGTTGTTTACAAAATACAGACAATTCTGCTAAGAACTTAATGCATAAATCTAGTTAAAGTATAAAATCTTACCTGAGTCCACCACAAAAGAAACCTAATAATACGAGAATTTGAGCGCTCTAAGACCCCTCGAATTGGTAGAAATATGAAAAACAGGGCACTGAGGATGTTTGGTAGCATGTAAAGGGCAACAGCAAAATTATAAATTGATTCATTCTGCAAATTCCCGATCCAATTGCTGAAGAACTTCACAAGGCCTGTGGGATTTTGAATGGAGCCTGAGTATGTTATTGGAAGAATTATCAACCAAGCAATGGCTGCAGCAAATTTCAGGATACATCGCATCCTTTGTGAGCACTCCAGGCTCTTCCAAGCCTTCCAGTTGAGAATTATCTCTAGCATGGCTGAAAAGGTTTAAAAGACCAAATTCAGAAATTGTGTTGCATTCGAAACAAGGGCTGGAGCAGAATTGGATTGTACAGACTCCACATATAGGTCGAAATTAAGAAAGATCTGCTTAAAATATGCAGTATGTTACATAATAAGTAAAACACAGAATGCGGCTGAGTCACAAAGTAACGTTTTACCTTGAAGGAAGTTCAGGAATGCTGCCGTTATGAAGATTGTCAACACATTTCTGAAAACATCTGCTTCAAATATAGAAGAAAGTGATCCAGAGGGGCTCCAGGCAATAATTGCCATTGCCTGAAACAGAATAAATACATTATGTGCCACATACAAGAAAATGTATCAATCTTTTCTGCAGGGACAAAGGCCACCATTTACCTGGAAAGACAATATAAAGAAGGCCCACATACGATCAAAACTTCTGAATAGGTGCAAAAATGTACGAACTTCAACAAAATTTGTTTTTGACGCCCTTCGTCTGCGAATTGCATGATCATGTTGCTGTGCAAACATCTGAAGTCAGTTCCATCATAATACAAGGTATACTAATTCTGATCAAATTTCCTTCAGCGACATGCATATGAACTAATGAACAGTTGCAAATTCATCTACATTTCTCTTTGCCCCCCCATCTAAGTTACAGATAATTTGAGGAGCTTATACCATCAATAAGATGCAATTTCTACACAGCATCAGACAGCGTGAATCAAACAATTACAACAATGCAAAGAAGGAACTTTTAATTCCAAAGTGTGCTCTTTTTCAAGGCATGGGATTCCTTTAAAATACGAGCAATGAAATCATCAAAAGTAGGCATACAAAATCACTTGATATGTGACTCTTAAATCAAATATGTTCTTGTGATTATTCTGTCAGGTGGTCCATATCACTAGGAAACAAGTGAGCTGTTCAGTCTCTCCTAGAAAGAAAGTGGGATGTTCAGGGCCAATCTGCAGGTAGCCATGAGGCTAGACAAGGCTCATGAGAGGTGCCTGATTGGACACAGCATTACTTGAAGCATAACTCAAGGGTGAGCTGTCTTGTGAGGACATAATGCAATGGCTAAGAGAGCCTTAAAAGACCACACCCATTAAACTTTAGTTTTAGTAGTTACTGCTATTCTCTTTATTGTCTTTATGATTAGGTCCGTATCTATTCTTTAGTTAAGGTTGCAAGGCCCTAACTAGGAAACCATTGCGATCAATCAAGCAAAGATTAAACCACAGATACCTCCCTCATGTCTCCCTTCCTGTACCCGAGCCCAAAGATTCTTGGCGCAAAACACACAAGGCCCCTGCGTCACCCCCGCGGGCGACACGGGCAGCTCCCACGCCACGCCGCCGCCAGACCAAGCCATCATGCGCCCTCCTTGCCATTGTCAGAGTGGACGGCCGGAAGTCCGGTGGCCACAGGGAAGGTGGTGGCGAGGCGAACTCCAACGAGGGTGGCGATCTCTCATCGTCATCGGCGACATGGCTAGGCGCAGCATGCTCGGCTCGGTTCCAGCGATGCCACAGCCAGATCCGGCGGCCCGGTGCCCGAATCAGCCGTGCCCCAAGCTAGATCTGCAGTGGCACGGCCTCGGCTGCTCGGTGGTGGCGGAGATGGCTCGGAGCGGCGGCATGACGTAGTCGGTTCCAACTTGGGCGGCAGCAGTGGGTGGGCCTTGGGCCGCGCACATCCACTGAAAGGAGGAGGTGGTCCCCACGTGATGTAGCGGTGCGTCATCCATCACGTAGCTCTGACTCGTACGCACGTGCTTACCCTGGACGCAAGTTGGGTCGATGGCGGCTGCAGATTACCAAATCTACTCGTTGATGGCCTCCTGGCCATATCCATCAGCAGCCCCCTTTGTTGGGTGCTTCATCGGCAAACTTTTCGGTGTAACGACGCTAGTCCTTGTGGCCAGTGAGTGGTGGTGTGTTTGTTGCCACTGCTCTCGTATTGGGAGGATCTCTCTAAGGTGCCGGCAGTGTGAGGCCATTGTCTTCAACGATGGTTGCTGCACTCCAGGGCTTGATGCCATTCCAATATGGATTTGGCTCAAGCTCCGGTTCGGCATTCATCCAATATGTGAAGCTAGCTCATTTCGAGTCGACATTACCTAACAAGCTATAATGCTTCAGGTCGGTTCATGATGACTACGCGAGCTTTTTATTGGAGATTTATTTTCGTTTTTTTGGAGTTAGGGTTTATCAAGTCTTGGCTATATGTCCTTTTGGACGTGTGCTTTTTTTCTGTTGTGGTGACATCTGTTAGATGTATATGTACTGTTGGTATTTTACCTTTTGTATTAGGGGGTTTTGTGTATATTTCCCCCTCTATGTACCTGTATATAAATATGCATAGTGCCCCTATTGTGAATACAAGTGCTATTCCTAACATGGTACAAAGCCAAAATAGGGTTAGGTTTCTTCTCAATCTGCCCTAGGGTTCCTTTTTTTCCCTTCGCACGTTGCACTTGCATGCTATTCTCCCCCGCCATATCCGCCGCTCGTCCTCTTGCTGCCTCTGCTCGCTGCTCGCCCCTCGTCTCTGGGCAGGAAGCCGCCAAATCCACCGGTTGTCTCTCCGGCGCTGTGCCTGGGGCTTGTCGCCGCCACTCGTCGCCCACCGCGCCGCGCCTGCGGCCGCCGCTCGTCCGGCCATCTGCCCGCCGGATCCTCCACCCGCCTTGTGGTCTAATGCATTCTCACTAGAGAATGACTGAAGCTGGAAATAAACTTTCCATTAACTAAAAAAAATACCCCAGCCCAATATCCTCTTGTAGTAGTTGTTGACCCATGTTCCTCAGTTGTGGTTGTAGTTGGTGGGTTTAGTACCACCTTGGAAGTCTAGAGGGGTGAGGGCCAGCTTATAACCATTGCCGTTTCAAACATAGCACCTCCAGTTAACCCTTTTACACGAAGTGAGGATGATGTGTAAGAGAGGTGCTATGTGTATGCGGGGCCTTTCCACGTGAGGAGCTGGGTTGTAAGCAAATTTTGGAGCGGGGTGTTACACTTCCTATATGTATCCATCTATTCTCCCTATTAGATATGTATAGTTGTACTCTCCCTCTATCTTTTGTACTTCCAGCCTATACGGCTTCATGTTGTACTATCAGCCTATTAGCATCTATATATGAAAGGTCACCCCCCTCCTCTCAGGGTGTGGTGTATTGCCTAAACATTCAATATGGTATCACGAGTACAGGCACCTCTCTAGGCCTGCCATGTGCCCCCTCCCCCCCCTCCGCTGCTTAGGCACCCTTCTCTCTTCCACGGGCGCCTCCTCCTCTCCTCCTCCACCAGGCACGCCACCACCAGCACTACCCCTTCCTCTTCCATCAACTGCTCCTGCTATTTATGTCCACCATTACCAGCAACTCTTCTTCTGAACCTGTTGCTGTCAACTCTTCTGGTGACTCTCCTGCCGCCATGGCTGATGCAGTGAGCCCCTACGCCACCATCCTTGTCAAGTCCCACGTCCCCATGACGTTGGAACTCCGCTCCTCCAACTACAGCAAATGGAGCTCCTTCTTCCAGGCCATGTGTGGCAAGTTTGGCCTCATGGGGCACATCGACGGGACCCCTCCTCCCAATCCCATCACTGCTGCATGGAGCCAAGCAGATTGCTGTGTCCGCAGCTTGCTGTACGGCTCCGTCTCCGACTCCGTCTTGGACTTCACCATGGAAGACAACCAGACCCCGCACCAGCTTTGGGTCGCCATCGAACGTCACTTCCAGGCCAACCAGGCTCCCCGCGCCATCTTCCTGAGTCATGAGTTCCACTCCATGACTCAGGGGGACCTCTTTGTTGAAGACTACAACAAGATGAAGAGAGTTGCCGATGCCCTTCGCGCCGTCGGGCAGCCCGTTGCCGACTCCACGCTCATCCTCAACCTCCTCCGCGGCGCCAACCCCCGCTACAGCACCACTGGTGACTTCACCGCCGCCACGCCGAACATCACCTTTGCTGCGGCGCTTGATCAACTCGCCCTCAAGGAGCTGCATTTGGCGAATGAAGCCAAGGTTGCGGCTTCCACTGCCCTTGTTGCCTCCACACCATCCGGCTGTGGCTCCAACTGCCACCCTCCTTCCATGCCATCCCAGCAACAGCAGGGTCGGCGCAAGAAGGGCAACGGCAAGCGAACCAGCGGCGGTGGTGGGGGCAGCCAGCAGCAGGGCTGGGGCGGTGGTGGAGGCCAGCAGCAGGGCTGGGGTGGCCAGCAGCAGCCACGTGCACCCTCTCCCACCGGCCCATGGATTTGCTTCAATCCATGGACCATACAGCAGGCCGGCGGCTCCTCTGGCGCCCAGAATTGGCGTGGTGTCCAAGGCTGGAGCGGTGGACAGGGCCTGCTTGGTTCAGCGCCGCAGGCCCACACCGCCTTTGGACCACAAGTGCCGCAGTATGCCTCCCCCCACCTCCCGGCATCGCAGCCAGCCCAATCTTGGGATCAGGCAGGGCTGATCGCTGCCCTGCAGGAGATGTCGTTCCAGGGCTCCAACCCCTGGGTCCTGGACACCGGCGCTTCCACCCACATGCACAACTCCGATGGTATACTCCTCTCTTGTTCTCCTGCCTCTCATTCTTCTATTATAGTAGGTAACGGTACGCATGTTCCCGTCACATCTAGAGGAAATTCCACCTTGCATACTGCTACCTCCACATTTCAGCTCAACAACGTCCTTGTTGTTCCCTTGCTGATTCGCAACTTGCTCTCCGTTCGTCAGTTCATGCGAGACAATAAGTGTTCCATTGAGTTTGATGCCTTTGGTTTCTCTGTGAAGGAACTCAGGACGGGACGCGTGATTCTTCGTTGCAATAGTGACGGTGATCTCTACACTGTTCCTGCCGTCACCGCCACCGCTGCACACGCCCTCGTCGCTGCTTCATCCTCTCTATGGCACCAACGTCTTGGTCATCCTAGTTCGGTTGCTTTAGTCCGTCTCAAGAATAATCAGTCCATTTCTTGCAGTCCATTTCTTGCACTAAAGTAGCTCGCTCGCTTTGCCATTCTTGTCAGCTAGGCAAACACACGCGGCTGCCATTTAGTCCTTCCTCCAAAACAGTTTCTCCATTTGAAATTGTTCATTGTGATGTTTGGACGTCACCTGTCACTAGTATTTCTGGCTACGGTTGTTATTTGGTCATGATCGACGATTACTCGCATTATTGCTGGACTTTTCCCCTTAAGTGCAAATCTGAATGTTCATGAGCACTTGGTTAATTTTGTTGCATACACTCATACGCAGTTTGGCCTTCCAACTAAGTGTTTTCAAACTGATAATGGTAAAGAATTCGTTAATAATGCCAATCACCTTTTTGGCCTCCTGTGGCATTGTTTTTCGCCTTTCTTGTCCTTACACATCCCCTCAAAATGGCAAGGCTAAGCGTATGCTTCGCACCATTAATAACTTAGTGCGCACATTGCTCATTCATGCTTCCATGCAGCCGCCCTATTGGGTTGAAGCCCTTTCCGCAGCCACATACTTGATTAACCGTCGTCCTTCATCCTCCATTGGCCATGAAGTTCCCCACACACGCCTGTACCGCGTTCCACATACCTATGAGCACCTTTGAGTTTTTGGGTGTCTTTGCTACCCAAATCTCCAAGCCACTTCTCCTCATAAGTTGGCTCCTCGGTCCACGGCTTGTGTGTTCTTGGGATATCCGTCCTCTCATAAAGGCTATCGCTGTCTTGACCTCGCTACTCGCCGCATCATCATATCACACCATGTCGTTTTTGATGAGTTCTCCTTCCCCTTCGCTCGCGAGACCCCTGTCCCCGACAGCTCCTTTGATTTCCTCTTAGATGATGACTCGAATTTTTGCTACTGTCCTACTAACCCTGCAGCTCCGTCTTTCCCTACTATCGAGGAGCATGTGTTGCCCTTCCCAACACCTAGCAGGAGCGGTTCTGTATCTCAGGAGCGGTTCTGTATCCAGGGCCCTCGGTCCCTTCCAGTCCAGACGGGCGTGGTTTCGTGCCCCCGCTAGGATCCCCCGGTGCTCCTTCACCAGCAGTTGGTGCTTCGGCTGCCGCTGTCCAGCCTCCAGCAGCACCTTCGACTGCTGCTGTTCCGCCACCAGCAGCTACCTTCGACTGCTGCTGTTCTGCCACCAGCAGTTGGTGCTTCGGCTGCTGCTGTTCCGCCACCAGCGGGTGGTGCTTCGGCTACTGCTGTTCAGCTGCCAGTACCACCTCTCCCGGGCCGCTTTAGCGGCAAGTTCTACAGTCGGCGTCTCCGGGAGCCACTCCCGGTGCCTCCGTCTCCAGCACCAGCTCCTATGCCTGAGCTACAGCCGCCTCCGCCCCCACCTCGCCCGACGACGAGGCTGCACACTAGTACTATCCAGCCCGTCAACTACAAGAACTTGTCAGCTCAGCATTTGGTTGCCTCTCCGGTCCCGTCCAACTATCGCAGTGCACTTGCCGATCCCAATTGGCAAGCTGCTATGGCTGATGAGTTCAAGGCTCTTGTCGGCAATGGCACTTGGCGCCTCGTACCTCGGCCCCCTCATGCAAATGTGGTGACCGGGAAGTGGATTTACAAGCATAAATTTCACTTAGATGGCTCTCTTGCTCGTCATAAGGCTCGTTGAGTTGTTCAGGGTTTCTCACAATAGCATGGGGTTGACTACGATGAGACCTTCAACCCGGTGGTCAAACCGGGAACCATCCGGACTGTTCTGAGTATTGCAGCCTCTCGTGAGTGGCCGATTCATCAGTTGGATGTGAAAAATGTTTTCCTTCATGGTCATCTTGATGAGACAATGTACTGCCAGCAGCATCCTGGTTTTGTGGATCCAGCTCACCCTGATCATGTCTATCTCCAACAGAAGTCGCTCTATGGACTGAAGCAGGCTCCACGTGCTTGGTACCAGCGGTTTGCCACATATATACGACAATTGGGCTTTGTTTCTTCGGCTTCCGACACCTCCTTGTTCGTCTACAAGGATGGCGCCAGCATCACCTACCTATTGTTGTATGTCGACGACATTGTTCTCACCGCCTCGACACCAGCCTTACTTCAGGATATCATTGATCGGCTTCACACAGAGTTTGCTATGACAGATCTCGGGGTGCTTCATCACTTCTTAGGGATTTCGATCACACGGACTTCTGATGGACTGTTTCTATCTCAGCGACAGTATGCTTTGGATCTTCTCCAGCGCGCCGGTATGAGTGACTGCCACTCTACATCGACACCAGTGGATAGTAAGTCCAAGCTTTCCTCCACAGACGGGCCTCCCATTACAGACCCATCCGAGTATAGAAGTCTTGCTGGTGCTCTACAGTATCTTACTCTGACTCGACCTGATCTCGCCTATGCTGTTCAACAAGTCTGTCTGTTTATGCATGCTCCTCGCGAGCCTCATCTTGTGCTTGTCAAGCGCATCCTCCGCTATGTCAAAGGCAGACTGTCCTCTGGACCCGTGGACAATCTCACAGCATATTCTGATGCAGACTGGGCTGGTTGTCCTGATTCACGGCGTTCTACTTCCGGCTATTGTGTTTATCTTGGTGGCACTCTAGTCTCCTGGTCTTCGAAGCGGCAGACTACGGTATCTCGTTCTAGTGCCGAGGCTGAGTACAGGGCTGTTGCCCATGTTGTGGCAGAATGTTGTTGGATGCGGCAGCTTTTGCAAGAACTTCATGTTCCTCTCTCCAAGGCTACGCTCGTTTATTGTGACAATGTTAGTGCTGTCTATATGACAGCCAATCCTGTTCATCATCGACAGACAAAGCACATTGAAATTGACATCCACTTCGTCCGCGAGAAGGTCGCCATGGGAGAAGTTCGTGTTCTTCATGTTCCTTCATCCCATCAGTATGCTGACATCATGACTAAGGGTCTTCCTGTCCAGTTGTTTACTAAGTTTAGGTCCAGTCTTGGTGTCCGCCAAGCTCCCCCTGTGACTGCGGGCGGGTATTAGATATGTACAGTTGTACTCTCCCTCTATCTTTTGTACTTCCAGCCTATACAGCTTCCTGTTGTACTATCAGCCTATTGGCATCTATATATGAAAGGCACCCCCCTCCTCTCAGGGTGTGGTGTATTGCCTAAACATTCAATACTCCCTATACTAATCAAATCCATCCTCTATCCATTCCATACTTAGCCTCCCCAACAAGTTGGTCCATAACAAGACAAATGAGGGCATCCGTACACTTTTACTACAGGTATTCATACAACGTAACTTCTACATGGTGAAATTCACATCTATTGAGGAACTTCTGTATTTTTTATCCAATAATTCAATGAGAGCTAGATGTATTTGTTTAAAAGGTCTTGTCTACACATTAAGAATGAAACAGAACGGCACAAATCCAACTACATTTTTTTTTTGGGGGGGGGGGGGGGGAGATTCAACTATATTTATTAGCTAAACTAAACACTGTAGTTAGCTACTAGCATACCTTGTGTAAAAATTATTTGGACCAGATTATTACAAATAGATGAATTTCAGCTTTGTGGAATGAGACAATACATAGTAAAAAAAATCTAGAAACCAGTAGTCTTTTCTAAACTCCACAAGGGACAAACCATGCAATGATCAGAGAGTTGATGATGTGTGGAATGTGGATTATATTTCTTGAATCCGATTTCAAATCACGTCTTGAGAAACAGAAACTAGTCATGCTTTTGTCAAACTGATACCAGTACATATTCAACAAAAAAACAAAAGAATGCAAATAATTAATGAATAACCTCAGTTTCATTCTTGGTTCTGGTAGGCACCGCAAAAAAGTCAGCTGTTGGATCCATTGGCCATCCAAGTTTTTTGAAGCATTTTTTCGACCTGAAAATGTAGAGGCTCATCACAAGGGAAACTGGCAACAAAGCTTATTTGCTTTATTTTATTTTTTTGGAAACTTTCTAATAAACCCTCTTTTTCATGATATATGTTCCAATTTTTCTTTGATGTGTTTCAATGAAGCATAAGGCTCTTATGAAAATGGAGAATTTACTCCAGTGTTTTCTGATTTATGCCCTAACAATGATAGGGTGGTGCAATGTACTTTTCTTCACTAGCCCATTAGTCTTCCTCTACTCGAGTATTGGTTAATGGTGAACCAGGTGAAGAAATTAATCATAGAAGTCTTTGGCATGGTGACCCGTTCTCACCTATGTTTTTTATTCTGGTGAAGGTTAAACCTGCTAATAAACCAGGCGGACACAGCTGGTATTTGACAACCATTAGTTATCCGCATGTGGGGTGAAACACTGGGCCTCCATTTATGCAGATGACATGATTCTGTTCCTGTGTTATTCACTCCTATTAGATGTCAAGAAGAAGATCTTGCGGTTACCCAAGAATATGCCCATGAGATAAAGGAATTTCCTTGTGTTTATCTCAGGCTTTATTATTTTCGGGTGGGTGGGATCAACAGAGGAAGCCCTGGGATTCCTTACAGATGAAATAGCTGATTATCTACAAGGATGGAAGGCTTCTCTCATGAACAGGGCTGGCAGGTTGATTATGGTCAAAGCAGTACTCTGCTGCACGTATCTACCTCATGATCACAAGAACTTCCAAAATGGGCTCTCAAGGAAATTGACAAAAGAAGACGTGGATTTCTATGTAAAGTTTGGGAATGAGCAAATAGTGGTAATCACTTGGATTCTTTTTTTTTGTAGTAGTAATCACTTTGAGGTAATCACTTGGATTCTTGGCCATGGATATGTTCGCTGATTCAATGTGGAGGCCTAGGGATTCATGACCTTCAAAAACTTGGCTGGACACTCTCGTTACGTAGTTATGGCTAAAAAAGACCGATCCAAGTCGACCCTAGAACGGTTTGCAGGTAGGTGCCCCCCAATCTAAAGGCATTGTAATGGCTAAGGTTATGATGGCTGGTGATGGTACATCCACCAATTTCTGGACTAATCATTGGCTTCATGGGAGAGCAGTTATGGAACTTGCACCTAACCTTACTGTCCTAGTATCAAAAAGAACTTTGAACCGCATAACTGTACAGGAGGCATTAACTGACAGAATGTGGGTCTCTGATATTCGAGGAGCCTTGTTTATCTTTGCTTTGGTGGAGTACCTAGAGCTGTGGGAGACACTGGACGTTACGCAACTTCAACATGACACGCCAGACCAATACTTTGGAAGTTGTTGGCTCAAGGGACCTATACAAGCAAATCAGTGTATGCGGCCCTCTTTATTGGATGCGTGAAGCTAGCACCTTGAACACAGCTCTCTAGTAACAAGGTTAATGGTAACACCTCAAAGAATTCAACACATTGGTTCAGTTAGTCGCTTGATAAATTTGGAAGCACCGGAACGATTGTATCTTCAACGTAGCTTCACCTAACCCAAACAAACTCTTCCAGGAAGTGCAGAATGATCTCAGAGGTCGTACGCTTTTAGCTTGATAGGATCCTTCTCTTTTGGTAATTTGGTCTCCCTTTTACATGTCTGCGGCACGAGTGACATATGTGTAATATAGGTGGTTAGGCCTGTAACCTAACATTTATTTTTCTTCTTCTATTAATGAAATGACACGCAAAGTCTCCTTTGAGTTCTAGAAAAAAAAATAGGGAAGGAAATTTCTAGGCAGCCTTACTCTTGCTTATTTTGCAAGGAGGCTTATTCAGACCCAGGACCTTCAGGAGATAAGTTTCTTATGGGTAGATACTTTTCCTTTTCTCACCTTGGTTTCAAATGTGTTATAGAAAGCACTAAGAGGTAAGAGCTAGGAAGGTAGCGGAGTGCTTCCTAGCTCCTAATCATAGCATAGGCAGCTATTTTTCTTTAATTGTGAGAGGCAGCTGAATTTGCATTAGTGATTTCAAATTTGTTGCTTTTTGCCTTTGCTAGAGGACAGAAATGTGCTATGAAAAAGGAATTACCAACGTTTCAAAAAAGAAGTGAAGGAATTACCAAAAGTATTCGTTCAAGTCATCATAGTTTCTCCACTTTGAGTGGCTCACTGTACCACGTTTGCTCCTTGCAGCTTCCTTTTGCATCAGGTGAAAATTCAAAAATGCAAACAACATTATAAAAGATAAGCGAACTTATCTTCATAGAAATAACACTGAAAGGTATTTATCACTTTAGTAGCATCCAATTCTGCACGGAATGCTACAAACTAAACAGTACCAGCCTTTGATGCTATCAAAGTGAACCAAAACATTTTGGTGTTGTTTTCTTCCAAAGTGTATTATTTTGATTCTATAAAACCAAATCTCCCCTTATAAGTAATAGACAAAAGATTATTAACAACTGCAAACTTATTCCATTAGGATGTAGGCATATGTACAAGTGAATTAGAGTTAGCCATACACATACATTACACCTAACAATAACATGAGCAAATACCTTCTGCATAACACTGTAGATGGGTTCAATCACTAGCTGCAGAAATGCATCATCACTCCCCTCTCGCTGGAATGGTGGATCAAACCATCCATCTCTTCTATCAGATATTATGTCATGTAAATCTCTGGCCATCTACCTCATGAATTCAGGGAAAAAATAATATTAATGAGTTAGCATGTGTTAAGACATGAACAATGGCATTGGCCCCCAGGCTATTTATGAGGAAAAGCCAAGAACATTGTTGTGCAGTCCACTTCAAATATTTGAAGAAGATGAGTGCTTGATGAAAAAGATGAAAAAAAGATCATGCAAAGATTGAAAAACACATAGGCTCTTGCATTTATTTCAAGGTACTAGACAGTATGCCTGGAACTTGTTTCGTATACTTCATGCTTACATACTTTTCTTGGACTTTATGCTTATCTGTATTCGAATCAAGTATCAACTCGATGTGTGCGATTCACTTATACTTCAACATCAAGTGTTGCACACACAAACACATCCACATAATGTCTTGTTACACTGATAGACCTGATGTTCGCAAGATGCTTACATGGTGCCTAAATTCACAAAAGCTACACATCAATGTCTTTTTTTTCATAAGGTGACAAATTATTGCCTGGAATAATCTCTTATTAACATGTCTCAGCCTTAGGGGATAGAGGACGAACCATTATGCTCTGTCTCAACACTATGTTTCCCTTTTTCATGGATATCGTGAAAATCCATACATGCAACTGAGAAGTTTACCTGTTCTCAGGACTGTATCCCGTGACATGGAGAAGATGGCATTCTTTAAAGCGATATTGTTAATGGTATCCATGCACACCACACACTGGCTTGTACAACCAGATTATGCACTTCACACAAAGAGACCATAAAAGCTAATAAAAACAACTTGACACACCAGCACCGCTTGTCGCTATTTGTTGAGATTTATGTATATCAAAGAAAAAACAGCTACGAAATAAATAAAAAAGATTTTTTGCATGAACTTGACATGTAAAAAGAATTTAGACAAATTAAATATTCAATGAAATATATCAAAGAAGAAACAGCTAGTGAACTACGATAAAAGCTCCCACACAAGGAATGAAAAAAAAAGTAGAATTATGTTGCCACTTACATGGTGGAAGATATAGCAAAGACATTCAGGCATGAAGCGGACATTAGAAGCTTCACCCCAGATCAGTAAATACAGCCCTATGTAAAGAAGCTCTGGCTGTTGTGTGGAGGCATCCCTTGGAATTCTGTGATTTAAAAGTTCTCTTAGTTAATGAGGTAAAATTCAAGAACAAGATGCACATCAAACTGATACATACTGACCTAATGTTTGACTCCAAATGCAAATATTGACACCAGGAGTTGTAGTTCTTAAAAATCTTGTCCATCAAGTCTATCACCGTACTATTACGTATCTGCAAAGAGGTGAAGTGTATGCAAAAGAGCCCCCCTAAGAAGTTGAATCGATTCAATGTAACTAAAATAAGAAGGTTGAAACGATTTTTTACCATATGAACATGTCTTTCACTCTGGTGGGCATGACCCTGTTGTCTCATGTCAATGTTTGCAAGCAGCAAAATCAAATGCTCCTTTTGATTCTCAACATTACCTTTCTACAACAATGAAACAGAGCATGACATTATAAAGACATGTTTATCAACACTAAGCGCATAATATAGGATGCATTCAAAGTAAACCTTATTTCCTAGGACCAAAATCAACCAACGCTATATTACTTCATAACTAAAGTAAGATATGAAAAAAAATATCCATAAATATACATAATAGAAGTCTATATGTTTGCCTCAACCTTAATACTTCATAACTAGAGCAAGGTACGAAACAAAATATCCATGAATATACATAATAGAAGTCTATACATTTGGCTCATGGGAATGGCAAACTAAAGGTAAAAGTCAAATGAACGGAATCCTATAACATTCCTTTTATTTATATTATTATTATGCGTACCAAATTTCAGGAATTAGTGCAGCCAAGTGTATTTGGCATAGACGTGAAATTTCCAAGTTCCATGATTTACCAAATCACGAGACAGCAAAGGTTGTGGGTTGTTTGAATAATGATTTTTTTATAACAGACTATGTCAACTAACAATAGCTACTTTGCACTTTATATGCCCAACTTTAGCAAATCACGCAAACCGCTTAAATGCAATACATAAATCAGAGTGCTCTCCGTGATTATACCTAACAATGTAAAACCCATATTTACACAAAAAAAAGAAATTTTTCGAACAAACTGTGAACAAAATCTCAATCGAAACCAACAAGTGTTGCAGGTTGATGTCTGTAACTTCATCCTTAATATTATTAAAATTTAGCAATTCTGGAATTTCCAAATCAGACGTGCACGATTTGAATTTGATAAAGCAAGGCAGTACAGTCAAGAAAATGAAATCCATTTGGTATGTGTTTAGTGGCACCTGAAATCCAAATGTTTGCCAAAGCCATTCAAGCAAATCCTGGACAGGTCTGTCCATTCCATCAAGCCCTGTTTTTCCATCAGAGCTTTGCGGTTTTGGCATTGGAAGACCATCCATCTGACGAAGAAGCCCAACTGCTGCTTTGATCTGCATTTTGCACAGCACGTTAAATCATACTACATGTGGTAGTTTCAAAGCAAACTAAATAAAACTTAAGGTATATGACCTCAGGAATTTCCATTATTGGTTGTCTTGGAACAGAAATATTAAGGGGTAAAATGTTGTACTGTGAAAAAGAAGCTTTCTCTTTTTCAACTCCTTCAGCATACTTATCATACTGAAAAGCAAAAGGTCAAAGTAATATTATTACATGATATAGGAAATGTGACGGAGATGAAATAACATGTTGTAAGGTAATGTAATGATTGGATACAGAACCTCGGGATGATGTTTGCCAGGTGTCACGGTTTTCAGAACATCATACAGGACGGACGCGATCTGATAGTATCGAGCCATCTCCTCACTAAGCCACTCAACAAACAATAAGTTAATGTAGCAAAGTATGATAATTTGTAAGGTTGCTAATACATATGAACAATGATCACCCTTACGGTTTCCTCTTTTCATGATCTTCCTCTAGATATTTTTGACAGTAATACTCATAGAACTTTTGTATCTCCCTTGCATCAGTCGAAGCAAGCCTGCGCTTTGTCTCTTGTTCATCCTGCCAAACAAAAAAGGGTAAACATGAAAAGACCACATGTATCATAACTTTTGGTTGGATAGCAAAACGAGTACTCCGTCCGTCCCAAAATATAGCTATGTTTAGATTTTTTTTTGTCAAAGTCAAACATTTTTAACTTTGACCAACAATAAATCTAAAAATAATTGATTTCGAATAGAAAAGATTACATATTATAATAGTTGGTTTCATGCTAAATCTACTAACATCACTTTTATGTTATTAGTGTTTATGATTATTTCGCTATTCGTAGTCAAAATTAAAAAGGTTTGACTTTGAAAAACTCTAAACGTTGCTATATTCTGGGACGGAGGCAGTAGTTGACATAATGAGGCAATTCACATTGACATAACTCTTGGGTGATGGACAATTCACATTGATTGTTGTATCCAAAACCTCTCATTTCAGAGTATTCTGTTACATAAGTGGAACTACAAACCCACACAAAGTTCTCTAAGAAACTAACATAAATTAATTGGTTTATGCATGAACCAGTAAATGGCTGTCTTACAGACAAACAATTTATCAGGAAGTACTGAGACAAGCTAAAGGACACCAAATGGTGTGTGGCCTGGCACCGCTAGTAAAATACCCAGTTCTGATCCCTCCGAACATACTGGAAACAATTGAATCAGATGGCTAATTAATTCCTTTACAAATCACTCAAACTTATGACCAGGACGTTTGTGGCTCAAGAAGAAGTGCGACAGGTACAAAGTAGAAATTCAATTAAAAATAGAATAAGAATATACAAACAGGTTTTTGGCTGTTTGGTGGGTGTCAGCACTATCCAGAAATTGAGCAGAGTACAAAAGGCTGAGAAATGAAACTTTGTTTTTAGAACTTCACCATGCAATTGTCATGGTACAAGTGAAAATTAGGTGGTTCAGTTCGGCAAGGATTGACGAGGTGATGAGGATCGAGCATAAGCATACCTTTTCAAGCTTATGCAACAGGTATGTTTTGAATTGCCGAACTCCGCGTCCATTTGAGTTTGGATCCATAGTGTGAACCTTCTCGAATGCGGTAAAACGGCCTTTGTTCACAGAGCAAGGAAGAATAAGTGAAACAACATTCAGATAACTGGAGGTGGTGGACTAGAAATATGCTCATGAATACCCGTTTCATTGTTGAGTTCAAATAAGCATTAGGAAGGATAACGCGTACATGTGCGACTACTCTTAACAACCAACAAGCATCACAGCATCCGACTAATTCAAATTTCAAACTAGCTGCGTGCGAGCACATACACAGGTAGGCGACGCGCGGGTTCTCCTCCTCAATCTCGTTGGCGGCGCGGAGGATGGGCACGATTGGCGCGAGCGACGAGGGCACGAGCTCGACTATCTCGACGCCGTCCTCCCCGGAGAAGCCCTCAGGGCGCATGGTGAGGGCGCGCGTGGGCAACCGCGACATCGTCCGCTGCCGCCCCGACTGGGACCGCACCGGCCCCGACGGGCCGGCGCCGGCGCTCGCCATCCCCGGCGAGGCCGCCGATCCCGACGGCGCGCGTCCCTGCTGCTGGTGACGCGACGCGCGATCGCGGGGTGGTGGAGTTGCTTGCGCTGGTGCTGACTGGTTGCTGCTGCTGCGGCCGCGGTGGCGCAGGAAGTGGCGGTGGCGAGGAAGCGAGGTGGGGAAGGAAGGGGAGCGGGGCAAGGCATCCTCTCCGTCTTAAGAGGAGGGGGAGGAGGAGGGCTCGAGGCGGGCGCCAGTGGTGGCGCTGAGTGTGGAGCGCGCTTTTTCGCTTTGTGGCTTTGGCCGCCGCTTTGGCTTTCGGGAGATGAGATGGCATTGCTTTTTGGCGGGGAGGAGGGATGGGGGCGGTGGATGTGCCCTGCCCGGTGGGGGGATTTTGGAATTGGGATTGGGATGGCCGGCGACGGAAGCAAGGAATTTGAGACGCCGGCAACGCCACGGGAGTTTCGGATTCCGGAGGGCCCCGGCGGTCGGAGGGTGGTGGCGTGGCATCCGGCAACGGTCCGACGAGGTGGAGTGGCGAACACTGACGGGTGGGCCCGGGGCAGTGGAAATGGCGGCTTTTGGGAGGTTTATGCTTGTTCTCTCTCCGGCCTTTTTAGACCTTTTGTTATTAATCATAACAATAATAATATAATCTCTCCCTCCCCCTCCACATAACACGGGAACAGGATCCCTACTTTTGCTTTCATCTCTCGTTGCCTCTACAGTACACTATGATGTCCATTACTTATGTTTCTTTTTTATACTTATATACAGTACCTCTGGTTGGCCATGTCTGCCCTAACACATTAGGAAGGATAAATATCTGAAACTGGCTTAAGTAACCATGTCAAGGTTGAATTAATTAAAACATGTCTTTTTTCAATAGCAAAATAAGCGTACGCAATACACACGATAGACAATACTCCTATCAACATATTGAGATGATAAAACCTCTATAAATGCATGCATATAAATTTTACCTGGCCTATTAGCATCTTGACATTGACAAAATACGAGCCCCCCGCCAAGTTGATGACTTAAACCAGATAGGTAGATTAGAGACCCAAACAACTTAAGTTATGTTCCGATTAAGCTCGGAATGATAAGTAGCTGGGTTAAGTGAGATATCCTAGGTTTAGGCAGGCGGCCTCTTCCTTCTTTCCGAAGGGTGCAGGTATGTTCATTCGGTCCAGCACAAAATGCCACTTTCCGAAAGGAGGAGAAGATGACAATGTTTCAGACCGCTAAGCATCCTATTCATTGGACGATCCGTTCTCCGTCTGGAAGAAGGTTCCGTGGGGGCCCCGCTGAAAGCTAGCTACTACGAAATGTTAAAAAACTGAACGCAGGTGCCCATGCGGCCATGCCAGTGCGGAAGTGCCACGAACTTAAGCGCTAAGCGTTCTACATCTACTCCAAAGCCGGTCGTAGTGGCGGCCTTGCGTTTGCTTTTGTAGTGGTATGGTACACGGTCAATCTTAATATCCAGGCCGGGCCCGTTTCTAACGTGGACTTATATTGTTGCAAGTAATCTGGAAGCAAATTGCTCCGTTTACTCCCCTCTTTTTTTTTCTCTCTCTCTTTTCAGAATCAGCACGGATCTCAAAGCATATAATTAATCTTGGGTACCTGACAGTCACAACTCTTCTATCTAGCCCTTGTTCCAAACTCCCAACTTTGACACTATGCAAAAAGAACATTCCCCATCACATCAAATTTGCGGTACATGCATGGAATACTAAATGTAGACGAAATTAAAAACTAATTGCACAGTTTTGTTGTACTTTGCGAGACGAATCTTTTGAGCCTAATTAGTCAATATTTGGACAATAATTCACAAATACAAACGAAATGTTACAGTGTCGCATTTATGGTAAAATGCTAATTTTGCAACTAAACAAGGCGCTAGTACTCGCTCCGTTTTCGTTTTTAGGCGTATCGTATGGACCTGCAGTACAGAGACCAAGGGAGGAGTAGCTGCGTGGGCTAGCATTAAATGGCTGTACTGATTATTGTATCGCATAGCCAGCCAACGCATCGCTTCGTTCCTGGCAGTATGCTCGCGAGCCATCGGAACAGAAGGGAAAGGAGCGGTGGATGGAGGGACGTGGAGGAGCGGATGATCGATCTATGCATTCACGTTCGCGTGGGCTGCTCGGTTTCCTATGGGCCGATTAATTTCGCGAAATAATTACCTGCGTAACGAGAGACAAGGGTTACCGAGATCGCTGCCTTATCCCTCCTTCCATTCCATTCCTGTTTTAAGGCGTGGTAGGACATCGCATAATCTTCCAAATTAAATTTTGATCATTTATTTATTTTATATTATATTATTTATATATGGTTATAAACTTATAATCTCTACCATCAGTAGAGAGTATATTTGATTACAAATTCAACCATATCAAGTTTACATTAAAAATATAAAAAATATGTCGGTGCGAAATCTGGCCGACAAGTAAATATTTGTAGTTTTGCCGTGCGTTAGATCAGATATGGCCAAACACATAATAGCACAGGATGCATACTGGTTCGGGCAACGCGCCCTACGTCCAATCGGGATCAGTCGGTCAACTTTATTCCAGAGCCCAGGTGCTTGAAGTTTGCAATAAGGGTACAAACGAGAGGAGGATGAGAGGGGGTGCCTGAGTCCTGACCTTGTTCTCGTCTCAATGGAAGAGAGTGGTAGGAGCTCAAACGTGCGCTAAGTGTATGAGAGTGTGAAAGCGTAAGAATGCGTGTGTGAACGTCCGCGTGTGCAGAAGTGGAGGGTCCGTTCCCTTTTATAGTACAAGGGAACGGCCTTATAAGTCAGAAGGGATAAGAGAGTGAGTGTAGGCGCTGTCTAGTCTTGTCAAACCCCACGTCGTTTGGTGCGGTATAGCCTCCGTACTCGATTACTGCTCTCCTCGTCAGGCCACTCCGTCATAGCGAGTAGGTTTACGGCGGCACTGTGCAAGACGTGCGCAGGGCGTGGCGCGGTACGATCCCACGTACGGACGGCTGACCCTGGCGCTTCCTCGTTATCCATCCCACCTGCTCCCCGGGCCCACACCGGGCGGGCGTCCCCGATCAGTTGTCCCAGTCGACCTTGATCGAGTCAGTCGGGGGGAGCGGTACGGGCAGTACAGTGCATCCCCAGTCGGGAGGACTTGGTCGGGAGGACCCAGTCGGGAGAATTTAGTTGGGAGAACTCAGTCGGGGTCAGACTGTGGCCCCACCCTTGACTGGCTTCTTCTGGTCAGGTGCCGACTAGGCTTCCTGGTCGGACGAATCGACCGGTGGTCGGATCGGGACCTCGGCCTGGCTGCGCGTAGCTGGGCTAGCCCAGGTATACGTTGTTGCGATGCCCTTCGTTGGCCCAGGTATACGTTGTTGTGGTGCCCTTCGTTGGGCCAAGTGTTGTGGGAAGGCAGTCCCGTTGGGGACCTCGAGTCTATGGACCCATCAGGAGCCCCCGAGCCCCTTTGGGGCTTTGTTGAAGCCGTGAAGGGGTTTTCGGTCGGAATGTTCCGTCAGGAGGAACATATGGGGATGTTGTTTGTTTTTGTCTTGTTTGCGAAGTGGGCAGGCAGCATTGTGGGTCCAGCCCCGTATCCGAGATGATAAGGATGAGCTCCCGCGTGGGGATTGTACCACTGCCTCGTGGCCCGGTACCTTCGCCTCATTTCCGGCGCCTTTTACTACGTGGTAGTCGCACCGTCGCCTCAAAGCCAGGCGCCTTTAGTGCGCGGTTGCTGAACCGTCGCTTGGATGCCAGGTGCTTTTATCGCGCGTCCATGAAAGCGCATCGTAACCGTTCCCGTACGGTAGCCGGCCGCCCAGTTATAAATAGGAGGGGTTCCGCATCTAGAGTCCCCATGGCTCGAGTTGTAGATCCAGTAGGTTTGAGACTTTTTCTCTTCGCCATGGGCGGCTTTGGCCACTCCTCATGATGCCAGAACATCTCTCATACTAGGTGTTCCTCCTCCTCATCGCAGCCTCCTTCGGCATGTCTGGGTGCCACGATGCGAGAAGAACTCTCGTAACATGGATCCATCGTGCAATGAGAGGCTGGATGAGAGGACGAGGGCAGCGCCTCAGGAGGAAGGGGGAGCATGGCCTCCTTGTCCTCCATGCAGTGCTCGTACCTTGGGCCGCCAATCACCGGAGGTCATTATCTTGATCTGCCATGTGCATGGCAGATTCAGTGGCGGAGAGCTAGTTTACCTAGGTGTCTGGGACACAGTACTTGTACTGTCTCTATGCCTTTTCTTCTTTATCTAGGTCACCACAGAGGGAGGAGAGAACTTTGCAGCTGAGCTGCTTCAATTCTTTTACCTTCTTCTGCCCCTGGCGCCCCTCGCTCGGAGGAAGGAGATTGAAGAAGAATCAGCGAGGACGGATCGACGAGTGAGGTTCCGAGCGTAGCTTTCTTGCATTGCATGAGTTCTTTTTGTTTCTTTCGGTCCCGAGTCGTAGGGTAGTCCCTAGGTTGTATTCACACGCTTTGCGTGATATTGTAAAGCCTTTGGGCTCCTATGTTCGCACGCTTTGCGTGATATTGTAAAACCTTTGGGCTCCTATGTTCGCACGCTTTGCGTGATATTGTAAAACCTTTGGGCTTATGTTTTTAGCTTAATGAAAGCTTATATTCGACATGTGATTCTTGTGCCCATCACGCCATTGAGGTGGATTGTCATCAGGACTTCTGACATTTTCCCCTTTGTGCACTGCGTTGCGTAGGGCAGCCGAGTAGGTTCAAACGTTCTAGCCCCCGAGTAGGTACAGGGGCTCTTGAGGGGATGACTGGCAGAGGCCACAGTGGCGTGTCAGATAGACACTGATGCCCAGCTCCCAAGGAGATGACTAGTGTGGGCCGCAAGGGCGCGCCGAGTTGCAGAGGGTGCCCGGCTCTCGAGGAGGGGACTTGTTGGTAGGCCATCTTCCGCCGGGTTCACGCGAGCGGACCCAGTGGGTCTAGCCCCCCCGAGCCTGCGGCCTACTAAAGAGACGGTCGGAGGCTGAGCACTTAGATACTCTTTTCTAGGGCCGCGGACTTTGGCGTCCCCGTTGGCTAGGATGAGGTAGTCCTTCTTGCGAGTCGGGGTGCTTGCCCGTGTTCGTTCCAACTGAGACTTGTGTCATCGGTCGTATTCCTGGGTCGGGATATGGCGGCCCGAGCCCCCGAGTCCCATTGGGCTTGATCGGCGTCGGTTGAGTTTCATGCGTCACCCCGTCCGTAGTCTCCGCGACTAGAGGGGCTGAACTAACGTCGCTTGCCTTGATGGCTCGGGTGACGCGCTTGGTGAGCTCGCTAATAGGCATGTCCATGTGGAATCCGGGTCCGTCGTTTGTAACGGGGTCGGCATAGCCCTCATGTGGAACACTTCTCCTTAACCCGCCTCCCGGCAGATGCCCGAGCCGTTTCGGAGACCGACTCATGTGGCCCACTGGCCTCCCCTCGTTGGAGATTCTGTGGGCATGGCTCGAGGTTAGGATCGAACGAGAAGGTCGAGATGATCCCGTCCTCTTCTGAGCGAGTCGAGCGAAGGCCACTGGGGCTTCATTTGCATTTTCCCCCCTAGCTCTGTTTGATGCGAGGCAGCCTCAAGCCCTTCGCGAGCCGGCCTTCGAACCTCGGTCGGTCGCAGCTCATATCGAATGGACCGTTATTGCTTTGTGACACGATGCAAAGCAATTGGAATGCAATGATTACATGTATGAGATGAATGTATCATGCATGAATGAATGCATGGACGCATGAGGCAGATGAATGAATGAGTGCTTGTTTGCAGAGCAAGTAAACGGGGGGTCGGTGATGTTACCTTGGTCAGACTTTCAGGCGTCAACCCATCCGCGGTTTCCACAACCGGAGGGGACAAGCTAGCGTTGCTTATCTTGACGGTTCGAGTGACAGGCTCGAGGCACCCTTAGCGGGTATACTCGAGTGGAATCCGTATCCGTCGTTCGTGACGGGGTCGGCATGTCCTGCATGTTAGCTTTCAACTATTTTTACCTATCTTCCGTCGGATGCTTGAACCTTCCGACCGACCCAAGTGGCCTGCTAGCCTCAGTTTGATGGAGGCTTTGACGGTGGGTCCCTTCGCTCCGTTGGACCGACCCGAGTGCCTACTAGCCTTTGTTCGATGGAGGCTCTAACGGTGGATCCTTCCGCTCCCTTGCCTCGAAAGGCAAAGGGGCGCTTGCATGTGGTTGTGCCCCATTTTTCACGGTTTCGCTGCAGAAGTAGGTGGGCTCCTCCCGGGCCGCGCCCCATCGCGTAGGGTCGTGTTTCGTCGGTTGCGTCCTATCCGCCAGGGCTCTGCGTCCCCTTCCCTATTAAATACGGGGAGGGGCGGAGGTCTTCTAGCTCGTCCTTTCGCCTTCCCTCGATCGCTGTGGTGAGTTTTGGGAGAGAGGAGGGTCAAGGTGAGAGTGAAAGAAGCCTTACAGATCCGTTCATCGCCTCCCATTGCGCGATGTCAAACTGGAGGCCGTCCGTCGTGAAGGAGGATCTGCTGGAGGACTTCGCGAGGAGGGGGTTGCTGCCGCTGAAGGTAGTTGCGGGTTGGAGAGCACCGGAAGCAGGAACTGTCGTCCCGCGACCCGAGCACGACAAGGTCGTCTCCTTCCTCACTTTCCATGAGCGCGGGCTTGGATACCCCGCGTATTGGTTCTTGCGCGGGCTCCTTCACTGCTGGGGGTTGGAGTTGCAGCACTTCAACCCCAATGGGGTGCTACATATTGCCAGCTTCGTCACCATCTGTGAGGCCTTCCTTGGGATGGAACACTGCACATGGACCTCTTTGCGAAGTTCTTCTCTAGGCGAGTCTAGTTCGAGGAGAGGGGGAAGGCGAGCCTGCCAGCCCCGATCGGAGGATTCACGCTACAAAGGAAGCCCAAGGTCGCATACCTACCATACACCCCTAACGATTCTAATCGAGGATGGCACGACGAGTGGTTCTACATCCGGAACCCGGCAGAAGCGTCGTTCCCAAAGTTCACCAGAGGAAGGCTGACGAGACAAAAGACTGGGTGTGGGGACTCGCTTCGAAGCAGAAGAAACACATGGAGGTCCTCGAGCCAGTGCTACAACAACGTGTGGAAGAGGGCCTTAATGGGCTGCTGATCTTCGACACCTTCATCCCCTAGTCGGTCGGGATGCACTTCATGAGTACCCCTGATGGACTTCGTTTGTAGAGTTCGTTGCAGATAGCAACAAACATTTTGGTGTATCGAGCAATTCGTTGCGCTTCAGTCCTCTCTGGTGGGAGGACTTCTTCGAGGATGTAGGCGAGCAGCGGCGTGCTCTAGTTGGTCGGGTCAAGCACCATCACCGCGGTGTCCAGGTCGGAGCCTCCGGGCCCTCGGTCGGGGTCAGGCCGCGTTGATGTGTTGGAGCCCCCGAGCGCTTGGTCGAGGCCAGGCTGCGTCAGGGTTGGATTCTCCTGGATGCGAACGGATGGATTGTGGAGGTCGTTCACGAAGACTCTATCCGGGGGTGGATCCTATTTGGCCGCCAATTTTGCTAGGGAGTCAGCGGCGTCGTTGTCCTTTCGTGGGACGTGGTGTAGCTCGATCCCTCGGAACTTGCCCTCGAATTTGTGTACCTCTTGGTAGTACACTGCCATGAGTGGACTTTTGCAGGAGGACTCCTTCATGACTTGGTCGACTACTAGTTCCGAGTCGCCGCAGATGTAAAGCCATGTCGCGCCGAGCTTGATGGCGATACGTAGCCCGTTGACGAGGACTTCATATTCTGCACATTGTTCAATGCCTTGAAGTGGAGGCGGATTGCGTAGCAGAGCCTATTTCCCTCTGGGGAGATCAGGACCACTCCAGCCCCCGCGTTGGGTCCCATGACCGACCCATCAAAGTACATCATCTAGTACTCGTGGGTGACGTCTGGGGTTGGGATCTGGACCTCCGTCCACTCGGCGACGAAGTCAGCCAAGGCCTGAGACTTAATCACGATGCGGGGGGGGCATACTTGATGTTGTGCCTCATGAGCTCGAGCGCCCACTTGGAGATTCAACCCACGGCGTCACGATTGCAGAAGATCTCGCCTAGTGGATACGAGGTGATGACCGTCACCTCGTGCTCGGTGAAGTTGTGCAGGAGCTTCTGTTTTGCCATCAACACGGCGTACAGAAGCTTCTGGACCTGGGGGTAGTGCACCTTGGCATTAGTGAGTACCTCACGAACGAAGTACACTGGTCGCTGGGCCTTCAGAACGAGTTCGGGCTCCTCCCTTTCGACGACGAGAACGGCGCTGACCACATGGTCACTTGCTGTGATGTAGAGGAGGAGGGGTTCTTCCCGCTCAGGAGCGACAAGGACCGGGGCTGAGGTTAGCAACGATTTGAGGCTCTCTAAAGCCTTCTGTGCTTCTTCCGTCTAGACAAATACGTCTGACTTCTTGAGGAGCTTGTAGAGCGGTATCCCCTTCTCGTCGAGCCGGGAGATGAACCGGCTTAGAGCGGCCAAGTAGCCAGTGAGCCTTTGTACGCCCTTGACGTTGCGTATGGGACCCATGTTTGCGATGGCTGTGACTTTTTTAGGATTGTCTTTGATGCCACGCTCGGACACGATGTACCCGAGTAGCTTCCCCTTCAGAACCTCGAAAATGCATTTCTCGGGATTTAATTTGACGATGAACCTTTGGAGGTTCGCAAACATTGTGGCTAGGTTTGCGATTAGGTTGCCCGCTCGAGCCATCTTTACCACTATGTCGTCAATGTAAACAGCAATGGTGGCCTTTGGCCGCTCAACCTGGTCGGTTTGGTCGGGCGGGTCGATCTGATTGACGAAGCACCGTTGCATGCACCGCTGGTAGGTGGCACCGGCATTCCTCAGACCGAACGGCATGGTCACATAGCAGTATGAGCCATACGGGGTGATGAAGGAGGTCATGACCTGGTCGGACTCTTTCATCACGATCTGGTGATAGCCCGAGTAGGCATCTAGAAAGGAGAGGATTTCGCATCCTGAGGTGGAGTCAACTATCTGATCTATGCACGCTAAAGGAAAATGATCCTTAGAACACGCCTTGTTGAGGCCAGTATAGTCAACCCACATTCTCCATTTCCCATTTTTCTTTTTTACAAGAACTGGGTTAGCAAGCCAGTCGGAGTGGTACACCTCCTTGATAAAACCAACTGCTAGGAGTTTGGCGATCTCCTTGCCTATAGATCTACAACTCTCGTCGTTGAAGCGGCGCATGCGTTGCTTGATGGGCTTCGAGCCCAGGGCGATGCGTAGTGCGTGCTCGGCGACCTTCCTCGGGATCCCTGGCATGTCAGCAGGCTTTAATGCGAAGACGTCCTGATTCGCGTGTAGGAAGTCAACGAGCTCGCTTTCCTATTTGGCCGGGAGCTTGGTCCCGATCCGCACCATCTTGGTCAGGTCGCTAGGGTCGATCTCCATTGCCTTGGTCTCCTCGATCAGACTGAAGGCGCTCACGGTGGTCGGCTCGTTGTAGTCAGGCATTTCTGGTGCCACCTCCTTTTTGAGCTTCGGGACTTCAGCGGAATTGGCGAGGCCGGTGGCGAGCTCGAAGTTCTCGTGGTTGCACGCATAGGCGTGCGAGAAAGTGCTACCCATTGTGATGGTGCCGTGTGGTCCCGACATTTTCAGCTTGAGGTAGGTGTAGTTGGGGACTGCCATGAACTTGGCGTAGCATGGCTGTCCCAAGATGGTGTGGTAGCACCCTGGGAAATCCACCACCTCGAAGGTCAGGATCTTCGTGCAGAAGTTGGCGCAGTCGCCAAACATGATGGACAAATCGATCTGCTCGAGCGGATACGCCTGCATCCCTAGGATCATACCGTGGAAGGGCGCGCTCACTGGTCGGAGAGCTCTGACCGGAGGATGCACATGGCATCCAAGGTCTCAACATACAGGATATTGAGGCTGTTTTCCCCATCCATGAGCACCTGAGTGAGGCACTTCCTGTTGACAGCGGGGTCGACGATGAGTGGGTACTGACCTAGTTCGGGGACGCAGGGAGGATGGTCCTTTTGATCGAACGTGATCGGATGGTTCGACCAGCGTAGGAAAGTAGGGACAGCTGAATCGACGGCACATACCTCTCGGTAACGCACCTTGCGCTGCCACTTGGAGTGGTCGACATCGGATCTCCCGAAGGTCATGAGGCAGGTTTCAGGTTCGGGGAAGCCGTCTCCATCCTTGCCCGCTGTGGCTTCCTTGTTGGCTGCGTCCTCCTTACTCTTGCGCTCCTTTGGCTTGCCGGCTTGCCACAGTGCTCCACCTTGCTCGACGTGCCTGCGGGGGCGAGCGAACGAAGCGATTCGGCTGGTATGGCCCCAGCGTGCCGGTTGGGCAAGAGGCTGCGTGTCGCAGTTGCAACGTGAAGTTCTCCGCCTGCTGCGGCGGCGATGTTCTGTCTGGCCCGAGCGAACTGCGGGAGGTCGTCCCCTCCCGCTAGGATGTTGCGCTGGACCTGGCGGGCGCGACCTCGAGCGCCGTTGGTGGGTTGCGCGCGTGCGGTGCGGAGGGATGCGCTAGGCGTGCCGGCAGAGGTGGCTGCTGGTCCTGCTGCCGTAGTCACAGCTCGTCGCCATGCACCTGCGCTTGCGCCAGGGCCTCCGCGTGGTGGTTCGGTGCGGTGTGAGTCTCAATAGACTCCACCACCTCCAGAAGCTGTTTCTGGGCGTCTGCCATGGCGCACTCCAGAGACAGAGGATGGTCAAGTGCCATTACGTCACCAATGCTCACTCTCGAGCTCCTCGTCGCAGAGGTCGTGGAAGGAGGCGGGAGCATAGTCTGTCATTCCCACGAACTCGCATGAGTGGAGGGACGACGTCATGACCCTCCAGAGCCTCCGTGTGTACGTGTCCACGAGGGACGCAAGACCGAAGGGGAGCCAACCGCATGGCAAACGCGGTGGGGACAACGGAGCGCCTCCAGAGAGCTAGTTGAAAGTGTTAGCTAGTTGATACATGATACTATCCACATCCTTCATCATGGGGTTCGTGCCTAGCACGAACTCGATGCGGAGCGCAAGTGCCTCCACGTCGAGGTTGTCGAGCGGCTCACGAACGATGATGCAAGCCACCTTTCCCGAGGATGCCGGGGGAGTCATCTCCTCGTAGAGGTGGAGTATGCCGAGCTGGTCGGCGACGAAGTCCAGGCTTCCGAAGGGGAAGGCCTGGGACGGTACGAAGACGGGTGGAACCCACGTCACACCGAGGGTGGTCGCGGGAAACTCCAGCGAGCCGAAGCGAATCGTATCGCTCGAGCCCGCCATGCCGAGGGTGGTGGTGAGGTGGGCCGTCCGATGACTTGCAAAACGCGAACGCAACAACATCTTTCCCATGGACGGCGCCAACTGTCAGTGCGAAATCTGGCCAACAAGTAAATATTTGTAGTTTTGCCGTGCGTTAGATTGGATATGGCCTAGCACACAATGGTACAGGATGTATACTGGTTCGGGTAACACGCTCTACATCCAGTTGGGATCAGTCGGTCGACTTTATTACTGAGCCCAGATGCTCAAAGTTTGCAGTGGAGGTACAAACGAGAGGAGGGTGAGAGGGGGTGCCTGAGTCCTGACCTTGTTCTCATCTCAGTGGAAGAGAGTGGTAGAAGCTCAGACGTGCGCTAAGTGTATGAGAGTGTAAAAGCGTAAGAATGCGTGTGTGAACATCCATGTGTGCAGAAGTAGAGGGTCCGTTCCCTTTTATAGTACAAGGGAACGGCCTTACAAGTCGGAAGGGATAAGAGAGTGAGTGTACATGCATTGTCTAGTCTTGTTGAAGCCCACGTCGTCTGGTGCGGTATGGCCTCCGTCCTTGGTCCCTGTTCTCCTCGTCAGGCCACTCTGTCGTAGTGAGTAGGTTTACGGCGGCACTGTGCAAGGCGTGCACAGGGCGTGGCACGGTACGGTTCTGCGTACGGGCTGACTCGGGCGATTCCTCGTCATCCGTCCCACCTGCTCCCTGGACCCACACCGGGCAGGCGTCCCCGGTCAGTTGTCCCAGTTGGCCCTGACCGACTCGGTCGGGGCCGATGGTACGGTGCATCCCCGGTCGGGAGGACCCAATCGGGAGAACTCAGTTGGGAGAATTTAGTCGGGAGAACTCAGTCGGGGTCGGACTGTAGCCCCACCCCCGACTGGCTCCTTCTGGTCGGGGTGCCGACTAGGGTTCCTGGTTGGAGGAATCGGCCGGTGGCCGGATCAGGACCTCAGACTGGCTGCGCGTAGCCGGGCCGGCCCAGGTATACGTTGTTGCGGTACACTTCGTTAGGTCAAGTGTTATGGGAAGGCAGTAGGATCCTAGGTCTATAGATCCGTCAAAATGATTGGCTAAATTATTGATAAAAAATTGTAAGGTTGAATCTCGAAATGCATGTATGCCATATATAAACAGGAACGGAAAGTATCCGGTAGCAGCAACGCTCTATCTTGCTTTTCCTCGGCGATGGATTTGCGTGGACGACGGACCAATAACGAACTCTGAGGGGACGTGATGAAGTGATGAACCACTGATGGGTGGGCCCGGGCCGTGGGAATGAACGAGTGGTAGCTTTCTGTTCACTCTTTTTTACTTTTTTTTAATATTAAAGGGAAGGGATCAGTTCTGTGCTAGCTTTTATTCTCCCTCTGCAGCTCTGCTCTGGTTTCCTACCTAATCTAGTCATGTGTACCTTCGCGGCTTGCAGCACGTCGGCGCCGTACGCCGTGCGTTGGTGTGGGGCTGAAGGAAGCACAATCTGGGTGAGGAAGGAAGGATTAGCAGCACGCTCAAGTGATCCTAGGTTCCTTTTTGCTTCTACAGATACAGACTACAGGCTTGGCTTCCTTCTTTTCCAACGCCTGGACAAGTGGACAGATACTGCGAGACAGGCTCTACGTACACAATCCAAGTCGCTGGACGCCCTGTTTGAGTATTGTCTATTCCAACTTCCAAGAAGATACCATCTTACTACTGATGGCACCATCTTAAGCGCTGAGATTAATTTCCATTATAATTAAGTGTTAATTTTCTATTAGCATAAAGTTGATACCTCATGCGGTTAATTCAAAAGTTTGGATCTAATTAGCGGGTGATTGGAAGTACTGTACCTTCCAAAAATCAGCTCCACGCTCCACACTTTCGCAGCTCCACTCCACCAACTTCAGAAAATCATGGAGCTGTTGTACGTGTTTGGCTGTTTGTAGTGCTCCAGCTCTAGAAATATAAGGATTTCGTGGGAAAGTTCTATTTTGCTCATGGTGGATGGCCGGTTTTGTTTTTAGCATGGTGGATGCCTACAATATTTTTTTTTAAAAAAAATGTTGAACCAAATAATGTTCTGCTGAATGAAAGGTCGCAACAAATCGCAACAAATACAGTACAAAATCAACCTTGCCATTACAAACTAGTTCCAAGCAAGAGAGAGTGCGGTGGCTAGCTCATCACGAAAGACATCCATAGTTGGTGCGTTGAGTGCGGAAGTTGACCCATCCGACGCTGCTTGTGAAACTGCATATTTGTTATATCTTTCCGGTATTGTAGGAACAAAATTAGGATCACGATCAAACCAAGCAAAGTTTTCATCTTCACCTCCATGTTCACGAATGAAATTGTGAAGGATCATGGTAGCCACAACAATCATCTACTGCTTGTACATGGGATATGGTAGCATCTTCCAAATAATTTGCCACTTCATTTTTAATAATCTAAAAGATCGCTGAATCACATTGCAGATAGATGAGTGAACCCGATTGAACCTCGTCCGCCGGCGCCCAGGCATTGCCGTCTTCCTAGCCCCCGAAGCCGCCCCTGGCCCGCGCCCAAGCTGCCACATCCGCCGGAGCCCAGGAAACCAGCGCCTTCTTCCTAGCCCCTAGCCGCGCCCAGGCCACCTCGTCCACCGGCGCCTAGGCCACCATCACCATCTTCCTAACCCCTGAAGCCACCCCTAGATGCGCCCAAGCTGCCACGTCCGCCGGAGCCTAGGCCACAAGTGCCTTCTTCGTAGCCCCTCGCCGTGCCCAAGGGCCCACGTTCGCTGGCACCCTTCCTGGGCGCGGTCTTCCTGTATGGCGACGCTACCCCTGCCCGTGCCTAAGTTCCCTTGGCCGGCGGCACCCACAAGCAGCCTCTGGGCAGCATGGCCCCCTACCAAAATCGAGCTGTGAGGATGAGCTGAGGATGGAATCGGAGGATTCGGTAGAGGAGGGTTGCCGTCGCCATCCATTTCGCCGGGGACAAGCGCCGCGCAACGGCCCTAGGAGATGGCGGCGGCGCTAAGTCTGGTGACGGGAAGAGAAGGGGGCGACGGGATGGGAGCCGGACGGGAGTCTTTTTCTTTTTGTGAATCGAACCGGTACGTGTGTAATGGGTGGTAATGGTGGGTAAATACCCACCAACTCCACAAGGACGTCTGAAAAGGGAGTTTTTGGAGCACCCCTTGAGATACTCCACAAAAAATGTGGATCTGACCCCCTACTCCACCTTTTTTTGAAGCTAGAGTTGGTGGAGCTAGACGCGTTTAGCTGCGAGTTTTTTTTGGAGTTGGTGGAGTAGAGTAAATTTTCCAGGAGTGGAGTGCTGCCAAACACCACCTTAGTGCCGGTTTGGGACCATTTCCCTCCACGAAATCCAGCTCCAATTATAAAAATGTATGGGTATCAAACTGCTTCCTGTGAAATTTGAACGGTTCTAGACATGGTTCATGTACTATATTTCATTTCTAAACAAAGTTTTAAGCACAAATCTGGGATGGCATCTTTCTTGCCTTCTTGTCTAGGAGAATTCTAGGATGGACGTGTCACGAATTATCAGGCCATCTTAAGAGCTGAAAACAAATTCTGCACGACACTTAAAAAAAGAGAATCAGTATAACGGGCAACAAGAATCCACCACACAAACAAAAAAAAACAATGTCTTTTTTGAATGGGATCACCCACCACTAAGGCTGCCAAATTCCCCAAATTTACAACCAGTAGCAATTTATCCCTGTCATTGAAATGGGCCTATATAGATGCTTAGTTTTGCGAGCATCTGTAGTAATTAGCAAGAAACACATTGAGCAATTTGTGCTGCTTGAATTCTTGTGTTCTATGTACATCATGTTCAGCAAGGGAACTTTTATTCACTGCTGATGGAGTTGCAGAAAAGCGCGCATGCAACCAGCTTGATCTCTTTGGCCCTGATGGCCACAACACTCAGAGTCTCAGACCATATGTTTTACTCTCTTTTTCAAAAATGGGCAAGACCAATCGAAAGTAGGGGCAAGACCATGTGTTTTGTTGTTTTTCAAAAATGGAAGCAAAATCACTTCTTTTTAAAAATTGGGGGCAAGACTGTTATTCTTTTCTTTTTTGGAAATAGGGCAAGACCAAGTGTTTTCTAACGAAGGGAAGGGGTAAAAAAAATGTACTCCATTGCAAAGAAGGGCGCATGGTGAACTTAGCACCTGTTTGGGCCATGGTAGGAACTCAGTATGTAGTTGTCCACAAAAATGTTTTCTACAAAACTATTTAATTTAAAATAAGTTTCTGGTAACAATATCGAGTTGATGCTTAGTTGAGTGGGTGTGCATTGCCATCGAAAAGACAAAAGAGAGAGACGGCATAATTCTTGCCTTCTGGGCCTTCTCGCAAACAGAGGTACTTAGAGCCCAGAAAATCGACAGCACACCAAAACAGATGGTGACTAATGTAGCAATACCCCTGGACTATACTTGCTCTACACAATCCTCTGGCATGACTCCAGGGTCCCATTTCCAATCTACCTGCACAAAGTAGGTAGAACAGCTGAAAGCCAAATCCAAGATTTGCTTGCGAGCATCCTGTAACAAGAAAAAGTGCTGAATAATGCGATGGGGATCAAAAAGGGTCAACAGGTGGAGGACAATAGACCATTGGAACAGCTTTCTTCCATCTCAGAATCATCTAGGATTACCTTTTATTACCCATCAATAATTGTAATTCAAATGGATGGACTCATTGGCAATACGTTCCATTCCATCAACCACACTACTTTGAGAGAACAGCAGAGTCCAAGCCAAGCACAGCACACGGAACCGACAACACCCCTAATCATAACTAAGCTTCACCTGACTCATTAAGGTGAGCTGATAATCTAGCTAGATAAACCTAAGCCAACCCGCTCGCCGCTCTTGTGCCTGCGCCGATCACTATCAGCAGGTGGCCTCCACGGTGAGCGCGCCGGACTGGCACCCGGCGCCGGCGAACGCGCCCGTGTGCTTCACCGTGCACGACTCCTTGCCGATGCACGCCGCTGTGAACGCCTTGAGCGCGCCCTTGGACTCGCACCCGCCCTCGTAGGCGCCGCAGCTTCCCCTGGTCACGCCGAAGCTGGCCACGTCGACGCTGGTGACCACGTGCCCGTGCCCGCCGCACGACAGCGTCACGTCGTCGCCCACCTCGGCGCCGGACACGCAGATGGGGCCGATGCCGACGGTGTGGAACGCGGCGCGCGTCGGGTCGCCACCGGCCTCCTCGAAGAGGACCAGCGTGTTGGGCTCGCCGGCGCGGAGGAAGGCGCGGGGCATGTGGTAGTACCGCTGCGACGGCTCGCCGCAACCCGTCAGGCACCGGATGCCGTCACCCTCCGCCTTGTACTTGCCACGGTAGTCGCATATGTGGCACCCGTCCATCTCTGCGGCCGTGTACGACGGCCAGTACCGGCCCAGGCTGTTGCCGTTCACCCACGCCATGTTAGGATTGATCTCATCCGACTCAATCCAACGATTGAGTCGGACCCCTTAACCACGTCCTGATCGGGACTGCTCAACCGACCACTGGTCGGCGGATCCCTGTTACACATAGCTATAAAAAGAGAAAGGTGGGATCGAAGTGCGGTACACACGAGTTTCATCGCCACCACTAACCTATCGAAGAACCCTAGAAGGCCCCTCCGATCATGGGCGCGCTGCAGTAACGGGAAGCACCGCCGGCCGCACCGCCATCCTCTAGAGTCTACCGGCTCGTACTATGTCGCCGCTCTCATGGTAAATTCTTCCTACTCTACCTCCCCTGCCAAGTCCGAAGGTATGGGCCTTTACTTCTCTCTCTCCCTGGATTCTCCAAGTTTATACAATGCTAAACCGAAATCACCAAAAGATCTACACCTAGATGATCCTAATGAGTCTATCTATGGTATCAAAGCCTAATTATGGTGTAGATCTAGTCGCGTTTAGAAAATAAAAGCAATTAGAAGGAGATGATTCAAAATCAGTAGAAACCCTAACCCTAAACCGGATCCCCACCGGGAAGAGAGAGGGAAGAAAGAGGGTTAAGGGGAGTTTCCGGATCCATCCGGGAAGAAGGCGCCGGAGCTCCTATGCGTGCACCATTGACCGTCGGGCCAATGCGCTGCCACCTCGATCGCTATGCTAGGGGCCAAGGCAGTGCCTCACCACCACAGGACCACTCGACGGCGGCGCGCTCACCCTAGGGCGAGCGCACGCGCCGATGAGAGGATCGGTGACGGCACCGTCTCGGGCTGCTGGTGAAGAAGGGGGCTAGAGCTTCCCGCAGGGGGAGCGAGCGCGCCGTCTAGCTTCGGGGTTAGCCCCACACCGGTGGCGACCTCAGCTGCTCTTCCGCCCTAGCGACGCTCCCCGGCAGCGCTCGGTGTTGCTCTCCCGCTCGGCTCTCGCGTGGCAGCGCTGGAGAAAGGAGGAACATGAGGAGAAATGCGCTAGGGTTTAGAGGGCCGGCAGCATCCGCGATTTTTCTCGCGCGAGATCGACGTAGAGGCGTCAGATGTGATGGACGTCCAGGAGACGCCGGGCTAGATTTGGCCCAGGTGGGAGGCAACTTTTTCGACCTAGGCCCAGGTTGTGGCCTGGGAAGGCAAGCAAGCGTCGGCGCCGACTCGGGCTGGGCCATTTCATGGCTTGGGCCAGAAGAGCAATAGCAAGCAGGCCGGGCCACATTCGCAAAGCAGACCAAGAGCGGCTCGGCACAGATGGGCCTCAGCCTGACGGCCGATTGACCAGCCCAAACAACATGGTACGCGGGCCATCAGTGGGCCGTTTTCACGAGCAGGCCAATGGAATAGAAATAATTGAGCCTTTTCTATTTCTTTTTTCCAGCGATTTTTTGATAATTTTTGGAAATTGTTTAGTGGCTCAAATAAAATAAGTTTTGAGGAGTTTTTTCCTGTGGGTAAAATCCGCAAATTAAGTTTAAGCTTCCACTGTATTAAGATTGAGTTAAGTTGAACTTTAGCTTAATTTTGCCAATTTTATGTATTAAGTTGAAGTTTTTAGTCTATTTCTCTAATTAAATTGGAACCAATGGGAAAAAAATTTAATTAGAAAATAAGCATTTTTTTGGAGTATGATAATTTTATCTACTGACCAACATTATTGATAAAATTGTTGTACTATAAGTTTTGCTTTATCATTATTAATTCTATTTTTGCCCAACGGTGATGTAGAATTGATATTGAGAAGTCTTATGTTTTCATTTTGACGAACGTTAAATTAAGGCCTTTGCCAAAGAGAAAAAGACAGACAGCCGTTGATACCAATCAACACTTGAGGTTACTCGGCTGCAATGCCAGGCTATGTGAATGAAAAGGCTTGAATTAAGCTTATTTTGGGCTAAAATGAATTCAGTTTTCTCTCACCAAAAGCTTCTGTTATTGTCAGTCATTAATTTTCTGATTAAATTGGAACCAACAGGAAGATTTAATTGGAAAATGAAGTATAAGTGAATATTTTTGGTCATCATGTCTAAGTTTTCATTACTATAAATAGAATATGTATTTTCAATCATTAAGATAAGAGTTGCAATAAGTAAGATGCATGTCTAATTTGACCAAAGGCGGATTAAACATGTGTGTTACAGAGTATTCGGATTTATTTCTGAATTTGATGTATTGAATGTTCAAGCACTTCCTATGTCCTGAGAGCTAATTCTAGTATTTATGTCCCTTATAGGGAATTATCCTGCATGGTGGGAGAAGTTTTTGCATAGTACTTATGCTATTCAAATCCTGCATAGCGGGAGAAGTTTGTGATGACTCATGTGTTTTAGTGTTTTCAGCACAGCGAGAGAAGTTCAGGGTAGCTCTTATGCTATCCTAGTGTTGATCGTGCATTTCTATTGCATCATGGTCATGAAGCACTCAATGGGTTGAGGGCTATAAGGGGTACAATCCCAAAATCACACCAATGCTAAATCCTAAGAAGGTGGAGAGTCGATTGGTTGACTCTTTACAATCATATGCGAGCACTCTAATTGAGTAGCTCATTATGGAGTAATCTACTAACGGTGGAATGCACAATTTGAATGTATAATATGGCCACTAAGATGGAGTCATTAGATGTGGATCGAAAGGAAAGGGAAAGTTTAAGACTTGATAGGTTGAATCTATCAACTGAGCTGAGCACATCAATTAGAAAACAAACAATTCAAATCTTTCCTTGTAGTATCTTTTTTGACATAAAATGAGTTTGAGGACAAAAAGAAGTTGCAACCAAACCAAAGATAAGGAAAACATGCAAGCATGACTTGAAGAAGTACTACTAATAAAGGACTTTGTTGAGTTCTTGAAGTGGATGAGAAAAGTGTACTATCATGTGAATAAAGTACGTCATAAATGTCTTCTCGTTCACAAGAGTTCTAAAAAGTTTTCAAAATTATGGCAGAAAAGTTCATGCCATATTTCGAGGGGAAGAATTGTAAGATCAATTAAGAAAGATACTCTCTCCATAATGCGATCCATAGTATGCATTGAGAGCAAGAGTGATCTATAAAAGATGAATGTGACCGTTAGCAGAGTACAACGGTCATAATAATGATACCCCTAAGCAGAGAAACAATTAAATTCCTGGACTTTTCATAGTTTCGATAGAAAGATAGCGTAGTCAGCTAGTATTCATACTGGATGAGCTTCAAAGACATTAAGGCAGTGCTTAAAGCGTCGTATGAGATTCTAACAGCTTAAACCCAAATAAGATATTTGAATATACACCATTTTGATAGAAGATGGGATAATCTAGGAGCATGGTATGTAGAGACCTAAGACTTGAAGAGAAATGGGACTACATGCGCACTCCAATGATTCAATGATTCAAGAGCAACAATTTCCTCAATACTTGTTGATGTTGTATGACTTGTACAACACCTATTGTTAGCTCTTCAAGGAAGATGAATAATGTAAACAAGGATCAGCCTGTAGAATCAATTGTCTCTTGATAATGAAGAGCAACAACAACCCCATATGTAAGAAGTGCCAGTAACTGAGGCCCCAGACTATGAAGTCTATGTTAGTGAAGAAATTCAATTGGAAGGTTTTCCTACCTCATTTGAAGAAGTTATGAGAAGTGCTCACTCATCATCTGAATGGAAAGAGGCTATGGAAGATGAGATGAAATCGATGAGTACCAACGATGTTTGGGAATTTAAAGAAATTCCTAATGGAGTCAAAATAGTAGGTTGTAAATGGCTCTACAATACAAAATGTGACTCCAAAGGGAATAGAGAAAGATATAAGGCACGACTTATGGTGAAGGCTTTACGAAAGAGAAAAAAATAGGTTACAATGAGAGTTTTCCTCCAGTCTCATGCAAGGATTCTTTTAGATCCATAATGGCATTAGTGGCACATTACGATTTAGAGTTACATCAGATGGATGTAAAGACGACATTCCCCAACAGGGATTTCTATGAAAAATGTTAACATGGCACAATCCGAAGGTTTTGTCGTGGAAGGAAAAGAACGTATGGGATGTTGCCTGCAGAAATCCATTTATGGGTTGAAACAAGCCTCTAGACAGTAGTATTTAAAGTTGATGAAACAATAAGAAAGTTTGGGTTTAAAGAGAATGAGAAGGACAATAGCCTTTATGCAAAGTTCAAGAATGAAAAATTCATTTTCCACATATGTGTAGATGACATCCTACTCACTAGTAGTGATGTTTATCCGCTATGGGAGAAGAAGAAGTTCTTGTCCTCAAGTTACAACATGAATGATCTCGGTGAAGCGTCATTCATTCTAGGAATTGAAATTCACTGAGATAGAACAAAAAGGGGTATTAGGACCATCGCAAAGGCATACTTAGAAAAGATTCTAAAGAAATAAAGTATGCATGCAAGTAAACCTACGCCTGCTCCTATAGTCAAAGGTAATAGTTTTGGGAACTTTCAGTGTTCTAGGAACCAATATGAGATCGATCAAATATACATGGTTCCATATGCTTCAGCTATTGGAAGCTTAATGAGTGCACAAGTAAGAACTTACCCTGACGTAGCTCACGTATCCGGGATATTTTGGCAGAAGTCCAGTCCAGATATAGATCACTGTAATGGAGTTAAGAATGTCTTGCAATTTTGCAAAGTATTATAGGCCTCATGATGAGTAAGAAAGAACAAGTACTCTCAAATAGTTGTGGGTACAAAATGTTGAATTTTAGCGAGATGTGTAGTAAAATCCATAGTAGTTGCTAACACTCGCAGTTGGAGTTTTGTTGTGGAAAAGCTCCAAAGAAATAGTTGAGGTATCATCAATGATGCATACTCATAGTATAGCTTGTTATGGGGCTTCAGGGACAGGCAGAGGTGGTTAAGGGAATTTGTACCCGGAATCAACAATGGTGAACAACAACAATAACCATTTAAAGCAATTCACTCCTATGACAACAGATCAAGTGTGCTGCCAAACACATTGACATTGAGTTATATGTTGTAAAGGAGAAAATCCAGAATCATTTTGAAAGCATTGTTCATATAAATACCGAGCAAGTACTTGCGGATCCGCTTACCAAAGGCTTACCACCCAGTGCGTTCAGAGAACACACAGTCAACATGGGTTTACGGGAAAGCCTATGATTCATGGATACTAAGGGCCTAGAATAAGTTAAATATTTGTTTTAAAATAGAAATGTGTGTTGTAGCCTGTTAATCTGATAGTGCTGACTATTATGATGAGGCATGCTCTATACACTTATCTATAACAAAATGGGTGCCAAGTTAAGTATTCGAAGTTTAAGACTAAGTTTAAAGTATAAGATGAGATCAAGAGGGAGATTGTTAGGATTGATCTCATCCGACTCAATCCAACGATTGAGTTGGACCCCTTGACCGCGTCCTGATCGGGGACGCTCAACCAACCACTAGTCAGCGGGTCCCTGTTACACAACGCTATAAAAAGAGAAAAGTGAGGCCAGGGCGCGGTACACACGAGTTTCACCACCACCACTAACCTACCGAAGAACCCTAGAAGGCCCCTCCGATCGTGGGCGCGCTGCAGTGATGGGAAGCACCGCCGGCCGCGCCGCCGTCCTCTGGACTCTACCGGCCCGTACTACGTCACCAATCTCACAGTAACTTCTTCCTACTCTACCTCCCCTGCCAAGTCCGAAGGTATGGGCCTTTACTTCTCTCTCTCCCTCCTAGATTCTCCAAGTTTATATACTTAGAACCTAGGATCGTCCACATCGTGACCGTTAATCATCGCAACATACAAACTACGATTTATATCGATAATACCGATTCCTAAGAACCTATCAACCTAGCGCGCGCGCGCGCGCGCACACACACACACACACACATATACACACACACACACACACATACATACATACATACATACATACACTATCCCTAGCCTTGTAGGGCATGTGGAATGTCTTTCTAAATATTCTCACCAAAGTCGTGGATGATGATAAGGGAATGTGAGTTTGGCAACCACCATGTCCTTGACCCAGTGTAGGACTTCTTTTAGGCAGATTTTTGTTGGCGTGCTTGAAGGTTGAAGATACCAGAGTATTAACTACGAGTCCTTATGACATATGTAGAGTATTAACTAGAGTAAATTATATATATATATATATAATAGTAGAGATAAAAATTTATCATACATATTAAGTCTTACATAAATGAGATATTTAGAACATAGGATCGTCCATATCACGACCATTAATTTAGGAGACAAAAAGATACACCAATCCTAAAATAATGGTACAACATGATATCTACGAGTCCACCTACTCTAACTGAATATCATAAAGGAATATTAAAATAATTGTCCAAACATGTTTTGGAGCAAGTGCCACATTTTCATAATAGAAATATGGTGTCCCAATAGGGTCCATGCAAAAGACCTGTTCACTGAGCATGGCCTATTTTTGCGGTCCAAAACCAACCATAAGCCGATGGGTCAAGGTCAGTGAACAAATTTCTGCCTGAATCGGCTATTGGCTACCATACTTCTATTATGAAAATCTAGCTCCAAAAGGTGTTTGGAAAACTATTTCAAGATATGTCCAGTCCATCTGCATATTATGTGCAAAATGGACACAAAGCTTCGTATTAGATAAAGAACTTGATCAATATTAGGTAGGGGAAAGATAGAGTAAATGTGTTTATAATATTTGGTACTCACTCTAAAAAATACTCCATTCTCCTCGTTCTAAAAGATCAACAAGTAATCCATTTGTAACATAAAACTCATTCTAAAAAACTCTCCATTCTCCTCATTCTAAAAGATCAAGAAGCTAGTACTCCATTTGTAACATAAAACTCATTCTAAAAAACTCTCCATTCACCTCACTCTAAAAAACTCTTCATTCTCCTCGTTTTAAAAGATGAACAAGTGCTCCAATTGTAACATAAAACTTATTCTAAACAACTCTCCATTCTCCTCACTCTAATAAAGCAACAAGTACTCCATTTGTAACATAAAACTAGCTCATTAAAAAAAAACCCCTACAATACTATGACCAGAGGAGGGAGAATAAAGTTGCTAACCGGTCTAGTGAAGAAGCTAGTCGAGTGAAGAAAAATGAAGCCCGAGCATATGGTTGAGCTTGCTTGGGGAGGAAGCTAAGGAAGCAGCTCATTTATATATAGAGCAAGTGGTTGACATTAGTACTGGCTTGTAGCTACAACCGGTTGAAGCTACTAGCCGATACTAAATGGCATTCTCACCATTTAGTACCGGCTGAAGGCACCAGCCGGTACTAAATGTCTTCCTGGGGACTCTAGCTGTCGGTCATGCAGTCCACGTGCTGCCATTTAGTACCGACTGAGGCTCCAAACCGATACTGCAGGGGCTCTGATGGCACTGTGCATGACGACCGGTACTAACGCCGTGCGTTAGTACTGGACAAAAAGGCGTCTAGTACTGATGCATTGGACGTATGCTCAGTTCTCCAGTAGTGAAGATGTAAAGTTATTAACTACATACATAGTATTTGAATTTGTATAGATTATAATGTTCCAAGTTGGTATAATTGGATTCGATCGTTCATATTTTAAGGTACTTTTGATATGCTGTCATTTCATAGTCATGGGTGTCGTAGTACATGAGATATCACTACCAGAAAGGAGGCCATCACTGCCGGGTTTTTACATATTCAGCGGTGAAAATTGGAGCAGGTGGTGATAATATACCATCCCTTCCTTCCTCCTGAAGGATCTAGGTCCCAAAGCATTGTGCTATGATGAGCTTTGGTGATTAATGACAACTGGATGTGTGGGACTAACTATTTTCATGAGTTGATATGTTAGATTGAGTTCCAGCATCAAGAAAAGGGTTGATAGCTTATTGGTTGAGAAGCAGCAAGTTGAGGATGTGATTGATGACAACAAGACATTATGTGTTGATGGATACTTGCTGAGAAGTTATGAATAAATATGAACATCATGAGTTGATGTAGATCAAAAGCATGGGCATGATGATTTTGTGATCAACAAGTATACGGTGTTGAATGAAGTGAATGAGAAAGTGAATACACTGAAGATGTGGGATACATAGTTGTTTCATGTGGCAAGATCGTGAAGGGACTCAGCTGTGATGGACCATGCAAGGGTGAAGGGCATGCATGGAGCTTGGCGTCGAAGGATCAATGCAATGGTGAAGGGTGAGTAAAGGCTTGGGGCCGATGGACCATGAGAGGCCATATGAAGCTATGAGTGATCCGCATCAATCATATGAAGAATGCAAGAACATAAGCAATGAAATCAATTGATATACTTCACATGGTGAAGGACATCCCATGGCTTGAAGAAATGAAAATAAAGAATCATCATGTGTTGATGAGAGTCAAATGATGTCGTGAGGAGTTTGAAAAAGGAAATCATGTGTTGACCGACATCAAGTGTATTGATGAGATTAAATGGGTGGAGTCTATATGTTGATGTACATCAAGTGCCATGAAGAAATGATAGTGATGTACATAATATGCATATGAGCATCAAGATAGACCCAAGTGAATTTGATATGTAGGGCATTTCATATTTCATTTTACCGATCTCGATGTTTAGTGGAGAAAAGACTAGATTGATATGATAGAATGCCATACTATTAAGAGGGGTCTTGATAATTCTTGAGTTTTTACTAGGTGTTGAAAATCACAATATTCCATATGCATACTAGCCTTGGCATGGAACCGGTAGTTTGCAAAACTCGCTTAGCAAATGCTGATGGTAATGGTTTGTGGTGCATCTTGAATTGCAATTATGCTTTTATCCAATGTGTTTTGGGTCAAGCATTCAGTTGGGATGTGTAGTTCTTAGAATGAGCTTTCCATAGAGTCCAACATCACCTAATTTGGACATTGGAGCTAAAAGTTATAGTCGATGGTCCACCAGTATCGATTTTGAGGCTAGACAGAAACATGTTGGTTTTGTGTTTACAGAAATGGACTGTGAAAAGTCTGGGCTTTTTTAACACGGACGATCCGCTAATAGAGATTTCTAGGTTGACCAGAGCCTAGACATGTGCATGGCCCGTCTGTGTGTATTGGCACAATGAAAGGCGGACGGGTCCACCCCTGTAAGGGCCGATGGTCTGCCAACTCTGCAATGGTCGACTCTGAGGTGCATTTACAGTCCATGGAAACAGAGTGTTTCGGGCTGTTTGAATGTAACGACTAGTTTTGGAGGGTTGGTCTATATATACCCAGTTTTCTACGTGTTTGGGGAGTGCTAGGCATCCATTTGAGCATTTCTTGAGCTTGTGCAAGTCCTCCCCATGAGTTTGTGCATGTGTTGCACATAAGAGAGGGTGAGAAGCAAGATTGAAGTTCATTTGCATAAGAGATTGAGCTTGAAGCACTTGGTGGAGGGTCAAGTGTGTCTTGACTTAGGGCATGTTTGGAACTTTTGCTGGCTCCTGTGTTACCTAGCTAAGCCAGAAATTGCAGTGGGTGAGTTGTTTGGATGTGTAGCATGCTCACATCGGGGCTTGTGCTTTCCAGCTTTTCCCTCACCACTTTGAGCAACCCAAATTCGCTTGCCGTCGCTAGCAAGGCTAGCTTTTCCTAGCCAGGTGAGGCTAGGCAAGCCAGTAAACAAACCAAATGTGCCCTTATTACTCTTGGTGTTTGCCGACATCTAGATGGTGTGGTGGTGTTGTGATCCGGTGATCTTTTCAAGTGAAGCTTGTGAGAAGGCCCGGTGTGCTTGTGAGAGGCATTGAGCTCGCTCACTAGAGTGGTGAAGAGCAACTCTAGTGGAATCGAGGTGTGGAGCGGTTCTTTGATCCAAGTCGGCTCAAGATCAAGAGGAGCCTTGATAGAGGAGCAGTTGGAATATTGAATCCACCTCAATGTGGATTAGGGATGACCAACAAGTCACCGAGACTACGGGAAAAAAATTCGGTGTCTCCATTGTGGTTTGTCTACTTAAGCTTATTTACTTAAATTGCTTGCTTGTCACCCTAGGTTTGCAAACCTTGATATAGAGGTGTTGTTGCATATAGTTGAGACATTGAATTTTGGGTGTAGTCATGTTATAGTCGATCATTTTAATTTCACGTCTTTATCGGTTAAGTCTTGCTATATTTTTAGAACCGACTATTCACCCCCCCTCTAGTCGGCTTCCTCGATCCTACACCTCCTTCCCTCCCTCCTCTCTCTCTCTCTTTCTCTCTCTCTCTCTCTAGGTGACGATGGGGCTCCGGCGGGGCTACGACGGCGCGTGGCCGTGGCGTGCGGTGGCAGTCGTGCAGCGCACTGTTGGCGACTGTTGGCACGCCAAGTTGTGAACCGTAAGCGCACGGATCAGTTGTAGATCTTCCCTCATAGTATTCCCCCAAGGTTTATCAATCCGTGAAACTTATAATGCAAGAACTACTTCAACTAATAATGTTAGTATGAACTTTGTTTATGAATAGATTTGATGTAATTAGCATGAACATACAGATAACAGATATGACCAAGAGGTAACCAATCTAGAGCAACCTAGACTATGCATATATTGTAATTCTAAGCAAAATAGCAAAGCAAGACATACGTGAATCTTTAATCAACACCTCGAGTCTAGTTCCCCAAAACCCCCCCTTACACAAAGCAGATGTTGTCACGATCCCCCTATCAGCATAGGCAATTTAAGGGTACGAACACAAGAACATGTTATACTCATCGGTACATCAGGCATGCAAATCTAGTCACCATGACCACATGAGCATCCTATGCAATCTATCATTGATCATAGATTGAAAACAAAGCAAACCTAGTAGAACATAAAACTATAGTAGAAGGCACTTAGATCGCTAAAGAATTGGAACACATCTATTACTTCACCATAAATGATTGTACATCACCAGATCTCCACTGGTATCCTACATTGATCTGTTGATCCTAGCTCCAGAACTCCGATGTGGATCTTCCTCGCAGGGTTCCCATGTCGGCTAGGGCTTAGAGCAACTCCAAGAGTACTCCAAAAAATTCTTCCCTAAAACTATGTATTGGGAGTTCTTCCAAAAAAATTTTCCCCCAAAAACATATCAATCCACAGCAGATCGCTAATAAATAGCTCCTAATATTTTAAAACAGGCCACGTCATCGTATTGGGCCCATCGGAAGGGACGCGCGAGCGTGCGGGAATTAGGATTGGGGAGGAATGCCAACGCTAAAATATACGCGGTAGTAGGCTGTTTTTTAGCGTTGCTAAAAAATTGGGGAAGGTTTGGGTGGACTGTTGGAGTTCGTTTTTTCTCCTTTTTTCCCTAAAAAGAGTATTGGGGTTAAGATTAGCAGCCTCTTGGAGTTGCTCTTAGCTACGCTAATCCCTAGACAACTGCACGGCCCTCATCTCTCAGAAGTGGTGTCCCTCAGGCTCTTTCTGCTTCTCTGCTGCTTACCGTTGAATACGTCAAGATGATTCTCGTGGCGATGGAGATTGGGGGTATTTATAGTCTGGAGGACCTGTGGTATGGGAAGTCGAGGGGGCGAGGGAATGGCCAGGACAATCAGCCTAGTTGGGTCCAGGCCGATCGGCTTGACCCTTACTTCTGGTCTCTCGCACCTTTCTTCGTCCCCAAGTCTCCTCTGGTGTTCTGGAGTCTTCTTTTTGCTTGCATGTGGGCCTGGCATGACGATAACCTTAGATAAGAATGGTTCTTGATAACCTTCCAAATCTCCGCTTGATTCACTTTGATCCGAGTTCAACTTATCATATCTTCGCGTGGAGGATTGCTCGCCAAGAATGAGCACGAATAGGCGCCCTGAGGCCCTATGCCGATTGGCCTAGGGCCTTTTTGATCCCGTTGGCCTTCGTCTTTCCCTAGGTTGTCACTTGTTCAGAGCCTTGTCCAATCAGCTCCATTATAGTCCAATTTCCTACGAAAACAGAATGTCCTCCAAGATACAATGCATGTGCAAAAATGGTCCGATTATTAGGTGTGATCAATAGTTTAGGTATTAAATTTATATTATTATTGAAGATAAACACGGGTAAAAAGGTGTTCTTAATGAGCACCAACACGCGTAGCTAGGCACGTGCAATTTTTTTGTTTTTTTAATTTGGCTTTACCTCCGGTTCAAGTTCCGACGGTGATTGGGATGCCTATCACCGCCGACCTAAATCCGTCGGATCCGGATCCCAAACCAGCGGTGCATCCCAAACCGGCGGTGATGCAAGGTTTGGGGCCGGCAGTGATAACCTGTTGTGTAGCAGTGTATCAACCGTCAAAATATGGCGTTGGAGATTATATTCGATTGAAGCGTTGCCTTATATTTTGAAGATGAGAGTCCGGGCGAGTCCCATTGGATGTTTCATTTAATTGCTTCCAAGGGTTTGAGTTGATGAGCATGTCTTACACACATAACTGGGGAATGATAGCAAGTTGAAATGAAACTTTTGCCCCCAACACCGTTGTTGTGTTTATAAGTTTTGGAAAGAATACAAAATATTTACCATTCATATACTTCAAATAATTGTATATATTGTATTTCATATTTTCATACTATTCATTCACCATTTTATTGGAAATCTGTTTGCAGATTTGTATGTTATAGTCTTTTCGATTTTCCTCCATTTCTGATAATTCAAAGTAAGGTCACTTCCTATGTCGTCCCCAATCACATATATCATCCGTACTGTCTTTATTTCACGGCACAACGTGCGTCTGTATGTGAAACTAAACCATTTCAAAAGATCGGTTTCGCACCACTCATAGACATCGTATTGCGTATCATCATCTCGAGTCTTTCTTCATGCAGTAAGAAACATTGACAAGGGGGGAAGATAGTAGTGACTGCGTGTCGTTGATGGAACAGCCACGTTCTGGTTGGAAACTGTATGATTGTTACGAAGTTAGAACTACCTTAAGCGGCGTAAAAAATAAAATAGTACTATAAATAAATTACAGTACACCCTTCTTACTTTCAAGTTTCAACACCGGAAACCCATCAGATTCCATCGTACACGTGCAAATCAATTAATTCAACCAAAGTAATAGGTGGAAGTTCAATACACACTCAATTTGTATGGTGCATTTTTCACACTGCTTGTTGGTACACATTACAGAACGGACAATAGTAGCAACGAAATGCCACACTCCATCTCAAACTAATTTGGTGAAAATGAATATGAATCAAATTAAGAGGTGGAAATCCAATAAACCCACACGGCAACGAAACGCCACACGGCACGAAATGGATCAATCTGCGGAAGCATCAGTCGCGCTTTGTACCGCTCCCGTTCTGGCCAGCGAGAATCCTCGAGATCTGCAGCCCCCGGCTGAAGGCCTGGTTGAAGAGCAGCCTCGTCTGGAACTCGGAGACGAAGGGAAACCATGACAGCACGGCGATGGGCAGGAAGATGAGGAGCCCCATGGTGTACTCGTACATCCTCGCCATCTCCTGTATCGAGTCCCATGGCCCCATCTTCCGGAGGCCGGCTCCAGTCCTCTGCCTGAACTTGGCACAGCAAGGACCTCTGCACGCCCCACCAGTGCCATAAGGGCAACATAGCGTGTGAAGTGGCTCTATGATCAACCTCCGGAACAATGGTCCACATAGTTGCGCAATCTGCAAGGGGCAATAGAAGGTGACATTATCATGATCTCGAGAACAGGTGAATACACATAAAGTACATAAACAGGATAGCATATACGTATACTATTCCAGATTACTGCAAAAAGCCATGGGTGGAAGATCAGAAGAATCACTCACCAGAAGAATAAACCAGCCAGTGGGGATGAAGGCCAAGATACTGGCACCAACATCTGCGATAGCTAGATCAAATCCAACAAATAGAAGGACAAGCAAACCGATGAGAACAATGAAGACAATGCCCTTGAGGATGCGGAACACAAGTTGAAACCTTGTAACAAACTTCTCTCTTCCCATTGAAACAACCTGAAAGAAGGGGGCACACTCCAAGTGTAAAAGCAATATGAGATAAAATAGGATGCAGTGCAACACTCAACTGACTGTTACCTTTAGTGACACAAGAGCGACTGCTATAACCAGCCATGACAGTGCATATATCTGGGGAAAAGAACAGAGCATTAGTTAACTGATTATCTAAAATGGGGATTACAATGGCAAGGGCCATTCTAAGCAGGTTTCTTACCATGAAGCTTTTGTTCTCGTGCACTATGTGCAAGTGGTAAACAATACCATATTGATAGATCAAGAACCGGAGGGAGAGGATGAACTCCAAGAGCAAGCTACGTATTGTTGCATTCTTCAGGTGGTCATGTTCACTCATCCACCAAGCCTCCCAACTTTGCTCAGGTGCTAGGCCAATACCACCTCTATTGCCCATCCACTTCCACCAGTCCATCCAGTCGTCAACAGTCTTGTGCCACTCAAAGCAGGATGGGTTGAAGACAAAAGGTGCAAACAGCCAACAGAAAACAAGGAACCATATGGAAACTGTGACGTACAGATACAAACTGGAGCTTCTGTAGGAACTACCATATGCTAGATAAACAACCAAAAGGATAAGCAGCTCCAATGCTTTCACAAAGTGGCTCCGGGAGTACATCCGATAATTCTCAGCATACTTTGCATGGCGCACAACAAACCCTCTTCCTGTAGCTCTATACTTAGCTCCACCATGAAGTATTGTCCTACCATAGTAGTGAGTCTTTGTTCCAAGATGAAAAGTGAAGAACACAGGAGCTAACTGAAGTTGCATAATTACAAACTCTGCCAGTGCTCTACCAAATCCTTTCTCCAGGCCAACCTCCATCATCATTGGGAGGACGAGTAACATCCCAAGTTGGAATACAGATTGAGTGGCAAGTGCATTTTCAAACGGTTTGATGTTTTGAATATTTGGATCTTGGAGTATTGACCTTTCTAAGCCACTCAAAACAAGGTATAACCTCCCATATAAAAATACATACACTGTGAGAACAGCCACCTGAAAGTAATATATATAACTTAAGGTCAACTCAAACAAAAAATATAGAATTAAAGTCACAAAACGCGTTACACTTTATGTATTATGTGATCTAGACAATATTCACTGCCTATAAGTCCTTGGTTAGAAAACATTAAAAGACACACATTAGTCACTTTACACAACATGCAAGCTTTGTACAAATTCTCTCAGGTAAATGAAATAAGAAAAAAAGATCAGGGAGCTTACATTTGCACCCCAGTTTCTGCTTGTGAAAAAATATCAGTATTGAAATATCAAAAACCAAAATTTTCTAATGATTCCAGCAATGAGACCTTTTGCAAGTTTTGTTGCTGAAAAGTTGAAACTCCAGATCCCAAATAAGATTCTTGTTTGTTAGGCTTGGTTTGGCTTAGTGTAACACCCCGCCCTCCAAAGCCGCACTGCCCCCCTTTCGAGGGGTGGGCACACATAAACACAGCACCTCACTTACACTTTCGTCCTCGCTTCGTGTAAAAAGGGTTAACCCAAGGAGCTATAGCTGGAGGATAAAGGCTCATAAGTTCGTTCCACCCTTGCTCAACTATTGGGCCACTACTGGGACACATCAGTCACACTTAGGCTTGGTTTGTTAGGAGAGATATAGCAGGGATCAGGAGACTGTTTTGGGAGACGTCACCACCTCACCGGTGATTATATAAACCGCGGGAAGGTGCACTCATCAGCTTAAGAAATAGATCAATCTCACCAAATCCTGCCTCGTAGGCGCGGCTAAGCCGTCACGGCTATGGTGTCACGCCAGCACCAATATCCCTCCCTCTCACAGCTATTCCCTCCCTCCATTCAAGTTATAGAATCGATCAATCTGCTTTCCTACTTCCTGGAAGTCATATTTATGAGTTACTAAGTTGATATGTTGAAGTATGAGACCCATACCATGCTATTGAAGTAGAAGCCCACTGTGGTGAAGTACAGAGATAGCATCCTAAAGAAATCAAATCTGTGTCCTAGTCGATATATATCACGACATAGTGTCTGTTCACCATTTCCATTTGCCACCTTAGCCTCAAAATTGGATATTTGGTTCATTCCAACATCACGCCCTTTGCCCAACTGTATGTATTCATGATGTGTGACATTTCCTCGACGCAGAGTTGAGTTGAACCCTTTGATGTCAAAAAACCATTGTGAGCATGGTGGCAGGACTAAGCAACTATGCTCATCGCATAGTCTCAGGAAAACATACCTGCAAAGATATCTTCACTAAGGTTGATAACCTTTGATGCCTTGCTTATGCCACCCCTTGTGAGGTGAAAGAGTCTATCAAAAACATCAGGGTGCCCATAGTGGAATCGTACCCTGCATCAGAAATTTCTTAAAACATATCTCAAATAACACAGGAGAGCTGCGTGTCATTTCATTAAGAAGAGGAAAAGTATACACAAGATAAGAGACAAAATGCCCCCTCCCAAACGCACGCATCACACAAATTTAACAGCTACACACGCACCACTTATCAGTTATCACACAGCAACGACCACGACCATCGACCAAACCTCCAGAAAGACTACCAAGTCTGGAGTGAGCGACCGAAGGATCTCTAAAACAAGTTCCAATAAGAGCATTCCCATGCTACCTATAACATTTGAATTCTACCACTAGCAGCTAAACTCAAGAAAGTATAGATGTCACTCTATTTCATTTGTAAATTCTGCACTCTATTTGATGTGTAAATTCTACCTGGAATACAGGTAACAATCTGTGACAATTACAAAATCTGTGTATCCCCAGTGTCTATTGTAAGATTTATAGGTGAAGACAACAATAATCAAAAGACTAGACATTTCACAGGTGACAACTTATCAGCACCAACGGTGCAGGCAATGAAACAGACATTTACTCAGTGATTCCTTTTGGCTAAGAATATGCGCGGGAATGGGCCTGTGACCGATTGGTCAGCAGGACCTCAGTAGCACCCGGCCCAAGAGGCCGCAGGTTCGATCCCCGAAGGGGACAAATTCTGGTGGATTTTCCAGGATTTATTCCTGGGTAGCTATGGGTACACAACACGTGCGTGTTCAGTGGTACTTCATGTTTCCAACGCAATGAGGGCAGCAGGCTCTCCAATCTCTTCTCTAGCGTGTGTATGGACGCACACGCGTGTGTGTGCCTGTGGTGTGAGTGTGGTGTGCGTGGTTGTGTGCGTCCTATGTATGTACGCTCTCAAAAAAAAAGAATATGCCTTGTGATATTTTGTTGATAGTTAACACCAATATTTTACAAATCTTATGGTGACAAAGTACTTCTATATATGGTACCGTATATATTCAGTTGGAGTGGCACGCGCAGCTGTATTTACAAATATAAATCGATTCGCAAAATAAAACATCCAGGATATAAAGCCAATAGGACAGCACTGTCAAATGAAGACAGCAACCAAACAAAATTTTCATGTCCAAGTTTCCACTGACAGCATTCCCGATGTTTCATCCATTAATAACATCACTTTCTCAATTAGGATTATATTATTTGTTAATTCCCATGCTACAAATCTTGGACTAAGTACCCCAAATGGAAGATAGCTAGAAATACAACAAATTATCATGTGGTTTTCTACAAACAACACGACACAGATATAGGCTACAACACAGTAGCAAGCAGAAGGTGAACTGGCCTGCTAGGCTGCTACAGAGGCACAGAAGGCTCTATTTGAAACAATGCTTAACACAAGTATCAAATTTAATGACAGGAACCTGGCAAGACTGTATCCATTGATGCAATCAGCAAATTACACATCTAGGTATCCTATAGTTGATTGGACAATGCTTATCCATATCAAATACTGTTCATATAATCTATTCACCAAAGTTACATGAAATACACATTATTCATTTTGGTTTTCGTATAATACTTACACGGGAATTGGTATGATATTTCTAAATATATTTATTAGAAATTAAGCATGGGTTAAAAACTATAGCATACAACTTATCTACATTTTCCAACTTCCAAATACATTTTCTGAAATGAAGGAGCTATGTATGCCTGGCATGGCAACATTTAATTTGCTTTCTAGAGAAGTATTACATGTGAAATAATAGACCAGCGAAATTATTTTTAATAAATAAAATTTATTTAAACCTTGACAAGTAATTGTCAACAAATCTTAAAACTTTAATAGTGGCACTGGATTTTTGCTAGTAATGAGTTCCGTTCAAAAAATCACATTATAACAACAAAGAGTTAGAAAAGATCAGAGTTCGGAAGAAAAAGAACAAAAAGAGTTTGTTAAATGTTGAAAGAGAGAGGAGGCATACTTAAGCGGGTTGGCAAGAACACGTTGTCCAATAGTGACGAAGCTGGTCTCTTGGTTGGACATAAACCAGGCAAGGGATGAAACACTACATATCAAGGGATAATATAATTACATTAGCATAAGACAACAAAAGGAAAGTTAATAAAAAAATAGTGTAAGAACAACTGAAGACTTTTAAATATATTGGTAGCAAACAGAAAATCAACCTTCCTGTAAATATATGCTCTCGAACACCCAATATGGTGGGCTTTGACTTTCCATGTGTAATAAGGAACTCTTCCAAGAGATTTCTCATTTTAAATGCTTCCTCAAGGTAGTTATCCTATAGAGTAGAAAAATGTAAGATTCCGCTAACTTGAAACTCATTGCATATGGATTAGTGTACCTGGTTCATGTCAATTGCTTGAAGTGCTTCACCTCTTGTGAATATTATGGCATGATTTTGATTATTAGGCTTGCCCTCTCCAACATCTGTTGGTTTACCAGGAAGCCTTATCCGGTAAATTTCCTGAAAACAAATAAAATTTAAATGGTAAGGCACCAGCACCCTAAAACTTTTAACATGATCATGTATCTCAAGATTTCCACATGTTAATTGGCTACATTAATAGCAAGATCAAGCTATAGTTATTCATGGTCTACATTCTGTTACATGCATTTTTTTAAGTTAAAGGACAATTAATACACTGACAATGATTAGGATGTTCAATCAGTTCTTATTTCCCTGTAATATTGACATTCAGATTCAGATATCAGTATATTCCATTGCCTATCGGTCCACATTTAATTTTGTAGATAATAATAGCAACACGTACTTCTAGACAAATTAAAGGTAAAAATCAATTGCAGTTGCTGATGAGAACCAAACAGTATGTCGGTTGGTAGTGCCTCCCAGTTGAGAGGATGGCCAGTTGGCCACTAGGGCTCAAACCCAGGCCCCACCAATTTTGTGGGTACCTCCCTGAACTAGTTTGAGTGAGTTTCCTGACCAGACAGGGTTTGGTCCTCCTACCCAGTGTAACATGGACATGAATGTGAAAAACATGGCCAGACACAGTTCCCAGGAGAGTCTCAACCTTGCCATGGCCAGAGAGACACGTACGTAGGGAAAAGAGCTCTAGTATTGGAATATGTGTACAACAGGAGGTGAGAAACAGAGAGAGGGGACTTGGGGGGAGATGGAGATGAGTGATGCCGTGGGACTATTGTTTGGGATCTTCTGCAGCACTACTTCAACATGTGATTCTGAAATATGCAAATATAATTTAAAAAAAAGATAAAAAAAACATCAATGTGTATTAGAAGAATCCCAGAATCCTATTTTTTATCAAGTTTACCAAATTGGACACCCGCACCAATGTCGCGGTACCACTACTTTACATCTTAAAATTGCAGTCTAGAGAAAATTATAGTTGCTGATAACACAACATCTACAGAAGGAAAGTAAAGAATCAAGTTCAATGTAAATTCAGTACCTCATCATCACCTTTCACAAGAACAGAGTAATACTGTTTCCCTATTTTACCATTTGGTAACTGTACTTCCTTCTCATCAATGTAAGCAATGCGCAAGGCTGGATACCTGCCGGTTGTGCACATGAAACTGAGGTAAAACATGGAAAAATAATTCAAAACAGAAAAAGAAAACAGGGTCAGTAACTTACGTCAGCATGAGGTTTAAGATATTCTCGTAGAGACCTTTTTCCCGGGAATCCTTGGATGCCTTGTGCACACCATAGAGTTGACAGGAGACAACATAAGTGAACTTGATATCAGCAATAGCCTTGGACCTCGCGGCTTCCTCTCCACCAAAATTAGCTTTTCCATAACAACATTATTCAATGCATCACAGCATAGCCAAGGGGTATGATTTTCAATTGCAACCACATGAAATAAAAATGGAGGACCCATGTTCAGAGGACTCAGTAACTAACCTTCGTCATTAATCATATCCTCATAGCATTGTAGTTCAAGAGCTCGTCTATAGTACATCATTCCCCTCACTATACATAGCAAGATAGAAAGAATAAGATAAGCAGATAAGACACATTTTTATAGCCCAATAAAAGATAGGAAAATCATAATACCAGTTCTGGCAAGTGTTTGACCACGGTAAGATGCCCATAAACGAATATCATCCATGCGGCCTTTAACTGCTGCTTCATCATCTGGGTCAACTCCAATACGTTGTAGAAAGTTGTTCCATTCATCTAATGAAGTGGCAAAAGTAGTTATTATAATTTATCCTATGAGTCATCGTTAATATTTTTACCTATCTATAACAATCTGACAAAACTTTTTAAGAAACACAGTACAAGGTCTGCAGTTCACCTGGATAGATCTTTTGCAGGTAGAACAAAATTGAGATACCATCTTCATTCTTCCTATTTAATTCATAAGATGAATAGAGTACTTCTTCGTTGTAGTATGGAGTCAGAACACTGAACGTTGAAGCTTGTTAGAATGTAAAACGTTACAACATAAATGTATAAGAAAAAACATAACAGAAACTCAAAACATTTCTGCACAGAAATATACATTTGTGATTTTGGTTTCTTATGAAGGACATAGATTTCAATATGTTCTTTTCTGAAAAAAAAGAGCATGTTTTGTGTAAAAGCTTGAAAAGGGTAATAACAGTACAACTGTCCATTTCACTAATTTGTGCATACCTGCTACACTACTGAAATAAAAGCCCATGGATGATATATACACACCTAAATGAAATCATGTCATGCACATGAGGTGCTCTCGGCATTCTCATAAAAAGTGAGTTTGCAAAGAAGGTGATCCTCCGTCGAGCATCCAAGTTTGTTGGTACATCCATTGCAGAATCCTTCATAGTCAACAATAAATGCAGCCGCACAAACTGAAACCAAAACAATCTATTCAGTACAATGAAAAGATTATCATCAAATTTTAAATAAATCATAGTGATAATTGCAGACCTTCTCCCTCCAAAAGTCATCCTTTACCATATCCATATTCAGATTCGTGAAACTTTGTTTCCTCTCATTCTCATCTTTCAAAATGCTGCCACAATTTCCCATACAAGTAAACATCATATTTCATAAGGAATTTTCTTACTCCACCATTAGAACCATATAAGATCATCATAGTTCTTACCTCTGTCCATCTTTCATGAAGTCACGTGTTGTGATTTCCATAAAATCTTGCAAGGCATTAACAATTTTCCTCTCGTCAGCTCCATTAATAGGTTCACTCTTCTGCAGATGTTAGATAGTGAGCAAAAACAAAACAGTACATATAAAGGACATGAAAAGAAGCAAGTACACAGTTTTCTCGAATAAGAAAGTACAGAGATTGCTGGGGAAAAAATCATAGTAAGCCTACCACTTACCAGCAGCTGTAATAATTTTGCCAATGTAGCACTTACTTTCCCGATTTCTATCATTTCAAAGTCTTCCAGGAATGTTTTATTAGTCATGCTATAAGTCACCTTCCTATCAATTTCATTGACAATACTGCAATTATATGTCAAAATGCCCACATCAACACTTTCTGAGTGATCCAATACAAAATATAAGTAAATATCAAATCAAAATGACAAGGATGGTACTGTACTTCCGATCATTAGAATCTAGTAGAAGATTATTAAGTATAATCATCAAGGATTCGTAGCATTCTATAACTGCATTATATCTGTCTCGATCTAGTTTGACTTTTTCAATTAGCTCATGCTCATCCCCTTCTTTGGAGTTCATGGCCATATGAAGAGCTGCGGGTACCTGGTACATTCAAAATTCCATGAATATTCCTTATTTTAAAATATTTGATCATTTGCATCTGATATGGCAACTCGCCTTGCTAGCAACGAGGAATGGTGGCCACTGAGTGACAGATAAATTGATTGAAGATGATGGAGCCATCAATATGTGCTTCTCTCTGATAACATAGAAGAAATCAGGTTTAAGGTGAATGGCATATTAGTCTGACATAATGTTTAGTGTTCCAACCTATCGCTGATTAAGTCTTCCTCTCGTAAGGAATTGATGAATGAATTCCAAACACAAAAGAAACTCCCCTGGTTAAGTGCTTGCTGGCAATTAAGAACAAAAAAATTAGTCAAATACAAATAAACTGGTTGCAATTTTGCAATCTTCAAAATAAGATATGCATGTTCAGCAATTTGAGGCATTGGCAAATAAAGAAAAGCACTTGACAGTATGAAACCTCTCTCTGTTTTGCAGCAATACATTTACTGAAAGCTTCTGGCATTGATTTGAACCTGACCCTGAACATGCCAAGGGTCCGTATCTACATTAAAAGCAAATGTAAGATCTGGTACTAAGAATTCATGCATACTGTAAACATATCACAAATGAGACCACTAACCTCGCCCACATGACTGAGGGCACCTGAAACTCCTCCGAAGACTGTGGAAAAAATGGCATACCAAATTTGTATGTCCATAAAGTACACCTACAGGTACAGGGGTAGGTGAAATGGCTAACAGAAAACCATCATAGTTCTCGTAATTTATTTACATACCAAGACAATTGGTGCCCATATGGTAATGACAACACCTAGGTTGCGTGGCACTGCAAGAAAAATATCGTATGTCACTATAGTTTTCCTCTTGAGGAATTAAAGAAAAGTTAAGGTTCAGAACCCTCTCAGTTTCATTTAGCTTGCACAACTACATATTTGTATCAAGAGAACAATTTTAATACTCCTACTAACAAGACAAAGTTGAAGGAAAAGAGCACTGGGGTTAACAAAATTTAGGGGGAAATTCAGAAGTTTAAAGTCAGTAATATTGTAAACAAAAAAAGTAATGAATTACTTTATTCATTCTATAATTGCAAAATATATCGATTCCACAATGTTCTAAATTTAAGGTTTTCTACTTCATCTATATTTTCGCTACATAGTACATTTATACGACCTAATTCAAAATGACCATAATTGCATTGGTCTAATCTATTATATACAATATGCTTACAGAAAGGGAAAATTTGATGCCACTCATAGTTCCCAACTTGTTGGCCAAGAATGAACTTTGTTGGATCAATCAATGGGGATATCTGTACAAAATTGAACAATGTGAATTGAGTAAAATAAGCTATAAAAATAGTACAGTCTAATGTTGTTTCTTCAGTTTTTTCTATTAAATGTAAGAATTAGCAAACAAAAGTATTTAAGCATATTATCAATGCAAAGCTAGATGCTCCCACAAATAATACATGATATATTGTGCAGATACTATACAAACATTCACAATGACACTTGGTTCACTGCCACATTTGCCATCACTAAGCCTTAGTATAGTCTGGCTTGCAGCTCCCTCTCATTGTGGTAATCTTAATAAATGTCCTATGTGCAGTGTGCTGAAAGTTTGAAATAAGATTTATCGCAAAAGCTTCCTCTCTCACAACTTTTTTCTGAGCCACTCCATGTCACCTCATCCTCCCAGACTACCAATCACCTGACGAAAACAGAGTAATGGAGCTGCAGCAGATACAGTTGTTGGCCCATTTTTTCTGTTGCTATTAATTTTTTTTCTTCTCTCAAACACGCAGGAGAACTGCATATCAATATATTAAGAAGAAGAAAGGGTATAGAACCCATAGGTTCAAGATCAGGGAGTTTCTGTTGGTATTAAGTGAGGTTGCATTTTAGTCCCCATAGGTTCTAGATCAGTGAGCAACATGATACAAAGGATGGCGATGTAGACTAGGCATGGCACCAAAATTAATACGTGACACAGTGAATCTCCAAATCGTGTCTCCCTATTTCCTCACTTTAAGCCAAGCCTAAAGGCAGAAGAAGCACCCAGGCAAGCTTCATTGCCCCACAAAAAGAGTTGACCTTAATCATTGACTGGATTGACAAGTTGCCAAACGAGCCGAGATGATGACTTTGTTCATTGTTGCCTGGGCAATAGAACTGGATAACATTGGAGTACGAGTTTTTCCTATAAAAAATTATTTTGAACTTGGTATTACTAAATTCAAAAATTAGACTCAGAAAGTTTTATTCTTAAACTCCGTAAAGGGCCAGGGGACACAATTAGCTAAATAGATATCCATACTATTTAAATATGACAAGTTATCAGTTATCACCATGAGTTGCAATTAATGAAAAATAAAAAATGTTAGAAAACTAGGCATATTATCAAATATGGGGCAACAGAATTCTTTTTCTAAGGAAAAAAGAAAAGCGCAACAGAATTCTCAACTCCTCGTGCAACTAACCATTTTCCATAGAGTTATCCAACTTGCATCAGTTCAAGAATATAAATGGCAATTTGTCAAATCGAAGTATGTATTCACTATAAAAAGAAATGCTACTTAAAGTGTTAATTGATGTACCTCAACATAGAAACTGAATGCAAGCTTGGAGATGAGCAACACAGCCCAAAAGAAGACATACCTGTTGATTTCATCTGAATGTCATTTTCAATTGACAGAAAAGCAATAGCTCAAGAAATATATGAAGTACTTACTTAAGTATTGACAAGATATCTTCATGCATCGCACGTCCAACATACAATCGTGGCTAAACGTGGCAAAACATTATGTAAGCACTAATGATGCTCAATACTTCAATTAATTGTCTAAATAGGAATATGAAGGACTGACCTGAATCCACCACATCAGAAGAACAAATACTCGCGAATTTGAGCGCTCCATGAAATTCTGAATTTGTGGCAACAAGAAAAACAGGGCAGCAAGAATATTTGGGATCATATATATGACGATCGCAACGTTGTAAACTGACTGGTTATACCAATTCCCAATCCAACTATTTAGGATTTTGCCAGCACCAGAGGGGTACTTGATGGAACTAGAATATGTCACTGGAAGAATAACCATCCAAGCAATGGCCACAATGAACTTTAGTAGATATCTGACTATCTTTGTCCACTCCATACTTCCCCATGCTTGTACAGTAAGCAGTATATCAAGAGTTACTGCACAAGTTAAAACTAGGAACTTGAGAAATGCAATGTCAAATGAGTTTAAACTTATCATATTGCATGTGTATCATGATGAATACACTGAAAAAGTAATACACCTGTTATGAAGTTGAGCAGAGCTGCTGTCATGAAGATACTTAAGACATTTCTGAAAACAGTTCCATCAGTAATTCCAGAAAGAGATCCAGAAGAACTCCATGAAACTATGAGCATTGCCTGGAAAGCCAAGGTATACGTTTTGAATATTTACTACTAAAACTTACAAAAATAATTTTCATGTACTTCAAAAGAGGAAATACCTGGAAAGCAAGTATGAAAAATATCCACATCCGGTTAAAACTTCTAAATATGTGCAGAAATGTGCGTACTTCGACAAAATTTGTTTTGGGCTTTCTTGCTGTACCACGCTGTAGAACAAGAAAAGCAGTTTGAAAATACCAAAGGATGTAAACATTTGGTTCAAGTGAGCATGAAACCTTCTAATTTTAAAAGAATTTTTTACCATGTTTAAATGCTCTTCTGTTGGGGACAATACTATAACTGGGGAGAACACGACTTTAATGTTTCCATGCAAGTACAGTCTATAATTCGATATCTTCACAGTAGAATCTATCCAGTTTGGCATTTTCAAAGAAACAGTTGAACATAATAATATATATGCAATTGCTCAAAATAGCTGCAATGAAGTATTTCAAGAGTAGGGATCTACATTTAGCTTGCACATGACGATGAGTCTAGCTGCGTAAAATATGCTTTATTGGGAAAATATATGTTTCTCCTTTGCATTCCTGATATCTTTTTGTCCATAAGTCACAACATTGAACTTATTACCATGTTAGGCATTGCAATCCTTGTAACGAGCACATAATTTTTCAAATTAATATAGGGTAGAAGTCCTAGTAACAAGCATGATTGTTCCAGATCATATTGACCACCTCCAAAAATAATGCTCAGCACTATACTGAATTCATAATGTAGTTTATCAGACTATTGACAGCAAGCTCCCATATAACTCCAGCAAGAGGCAGTTGCAGTATGCTGAAGGTAATAAAAATAATAACAACTGTTACCTACCCCTTGATAAAAGAAATCTGATGTGAGATCCCATGGCCACTTCAGCTTAGTAAAACATTTCTCCGACCTATGAGGAAAAAAAAATTCTCAGAGATTGAAAAAACAAACATTAAGACAGTAAATTTTTTGAAACTACACTAACAATGCATAAACTGTCACAAAACTACAGTTTTAATCTTGTAGTTTCACATAATACGTTTTGTTTGACCTCTCATTGTACAAAACCACACTTCCATCCTTTGAAGTGGGTGACCATAGTGGGCCTCCCAGCTCACTGTTTTGCGAAACTACACTAACAATGCATAAATTGCAAAACTACAGATTTAAGCTTCTAACTTCAGAGAAAACGTTTTGTTTGACATCTCGTTGTACAAAACCACAATTTGAACCCTTGAAGTGGGCCTCAGAGCCCACGCCCACATAGAAGGTAGTGTCATGTGGAATTCTTTTGTATGCATCAGCAGTTCCACACTCATCTTTATCCAATGCCATCTAACAGGTCTAATATTTACCAAGAATATTCCCATTAAACTACCCATGTGGCAAGTGTTTACACACCAGCAAATGAAGCAGTTTAACACATTACACATGTATGGAACATAGGCCACTAGGCATAGGCTGTTAGGTCTGTTTTGATGACAGAAGTGTAGTTTCACGAAGCAAAAGGTCAAATAAAATAAAGGCTTAGTAGCATCTTTTTGCTATCATTTGCAAAAGAAGTGTAAATTCGAGAAATTTACTCAACATAATAAAATGGGATTACCAAAACAGTTCATTCAGGTCGTCATAATTTCTCCAAGCTGAGTGGCCCGCTGTACCTCCTCTACTTTTTTGTGCTTCCTTTGGGGTGAAAGAAGAATAACAACTTTGTAAACACGAGACTTGCACAAGCACAATGCAGCTTATTGATTGAATTTTATATACTCACTTTCTGCAGGACCTTAAAGATAGGTTCAATGACATTTTCCAGAAATGATCCCTCTTCCTCAAACCCTGGTGGTGGTTGAAAATAATTTCCATCAACCATGTCATGCAACTGTTTTGCCATCTGTCACACAAATTGAAATTACATGGATGTCAAAGGCTCAAAGCTTTATATTTGCATACATGAGACCCGAGAAAATTGCGATTACACGCATATTACGACTCAACTATATGGTGAATGATGACAGGTTGGTTGAATTTGTTGTAGAGTTCATGAAGGGCTATGAATACATTAATTAGTTTACAATGGAATTAATCCACGCTTAAAAACTGGACCTTGAGGCAACTATCATGTATCTCATAACAAGCTTTCTGGACTTTAAACCACATTTTTGACAATCTAGATGTCAGGAAACTGTGTTTTGGTGTAGAAATAACTCATATTCAGTAGCAATGGGATGTATTTCAACTGAGGCCCATATCTCCATCATTCTGAACTTGAATTCATATATAGCATATGGACCAATGTGATTGGTGTTGAGCTATTAGGTCTGGAGAGTAGAGTAAGTAGTATTAAGGATTTCAGCCTATCATGGAACCTGAGTTTCTCTTCAGTGGGCTATGTTGACTCTGGTGATCAAATCACACGTCAATGTTTCATAAAAAAAAAAGGATCGATTTTGACGAAGCTTCAATCCCACAATTATTTATTATTTAAACATTAGGAATTCATATATAGCATATGGACCAATGTGATTGGTGTTGAGCTATTAGGTCTGGAAGGGTAGAGTAAGTAGTATTAAGGATTTCAGCCTATCACTGAACATGAGTTTCTCTTCAGTGGGCTATGTTGATTCTGGTGATCAAATTTCATGTCAATGTTTCATAAAGAAAAGGTCGATTTTGATGAGGCCTCAATCCCACAATTATTTATTATTTAAACATTAGGAAATTTCCAATATAACTGTTCCAAGTTCACATACAGCATATTAAATCATGGCTTCAAAACTATGATTGAAACAAATATGTAAATTGAATAAATCAACCATGACCTTTTTTTCTGGAAAGAGAACACAACAGGTCAGCCATCCTCAATAAGTTACTAAAGTTAGAACGACCTTCTGGAGGAAGCCAAAAGGCTATTTCTTTCATGAGAGATACTTACATGGTGGAATATGTAGCACAGGCACTCAGGCATAAACCGAACATTTGAAGCCTCACCCCAGATAAGAAGATACAATCCAATGTGAAGAAGCTTCAGCTGTTGCTTCTTATGTTCTGCAACATCATGACTGATCCTACAACACAAAAATGAAATGTAGAAGTTAATAAGGCATGGAAGCTTTACGTGTTCTTAAAAAAAAAAGTAGACATATGAAATGCTAATGGACACAATGAGGATAGCTATGAGAAGAAACTCGCAAACTGTAGGATAATTACTTGAGAAAAAGTTAGTCGAAACAACTACACCACGTACATGATATTGTTACTAACGTGCAAATAGCGACACCATGATTTGTAGTTTCCAGTAATCTTTTCCCATAATTCGTTCACAGTGTCAACCTGAAAAATAACATGTTAGCTAAGTATCGGACTTCAAAAGGGTTAGTTCAGCAGTGCATACAAGAACTTGAAATATAAGATAAAATGCCTCAAATAAAATCTTCAAAATAGCATATATCTTACCAAAGGATGCCCTTCCTGTGCAGCAGTTCTTGTACTAATATTTGCAAGAAGCAAAACCATGTTTTCTCTTTGATTTTCTACATTAGATTTCTGCACACAAAAACCGCACACTATTCAGTTCTCATAGAACGATGTTTGCCAAAGATAATAACATGTGAACCAGTAAGACTGAAGCAGTGACACTATGCCACCTTCTTTGAATGTCAGAAAACAAATGAAAACAATGACATCACCTGAAATCCAAACGCTAGTGAAAGCCAGTCAAGTAAATCATGGATAATTTTATCCCCCTGCCTATGCACAGAAGACATGTGTGGCATTGGAAGACCATCTATGACACTTATTGCATCAATAGCACCTCTTATCTACATAATTTGCAGGGTAACAAAAATCAAAAGTTAATGCAGATTTTCACAAACAAGTATAAATAGTGTTATCAGAGATAAGTGTAAGACCTCCGGAAGTTCCACAATTGCCTCAGAAGAACCAGGGAAATTGAGGGGAATAATGTTGTACTTGTAGTTCTTGAAATGACGACCCTTTTCCTCGATCATTTCCGCACACCTTATCACCTAGAAGTGGAAAATTGTGTTGAAGAAGTTTACCGAGGAACTAGGAAGAAACAAACAATTACAATGCATCACCTGGGGATCAACTTTGTTATCCGTTACATCCCTTAACACTTCATAAAGAGCAGAGGCCACTTGGTAATATCTAGCCATCTCCTCGCTGGATCAATATTAGAAAAAAGTTGATTAACAATACAATAGAGAAGAAATAACTCACAGGTGTATATATTTCTCCTCTCATAAAAAAGTGTATAGATTTCTTACAAGTTCCTCTTTTCTGAAATTTGACTCATACTAGCACAGTACTTCTTATAGAACTGTTGTATCTCGCTTGCATCATTGCCCAGAACTTGTGTGTCATCCTGTCAAACAGAGATTAACCTCAAGGACTCAGTACTAAAAAATTGGTGACGAGTAAATAACAGTTTGAAAGGATTGAACTGGATCAAGATAAGTTGGTTCAAGTGCCAAGCTTATCCCAATGGACCAGTTAGAGAGTTGAACTCTGGGAATCGTTGAAACTCCCGTCCCAGCCAAGGTTCAAAGCACGGCACAATCTTAGGACAATGCCTGGGGGGAACCTCCCCCTGTGGTCAAGTTTTTTTTAGTTGGTTCAAATTAAAGGGGGCATAGTCACAACATAATCATGCCTGTTTCGAATGCTAGCACCACTGCAGGGAACAATCTGCTTTAGCTGTTATCAAAATAAAGAACAATCTGTTTTATCTATTAGCGAATTAAGTCAAGAATGCAAGGCTTTCATAAGTCATGATTAGGCGGTAAGAATCAGTAATACTAATTGATTACCAACAATCATTTCTCCTCTGAGCAGCCAATTGAATAATGTATATGGTTTGGTACCGCACAGATAAAACAAACCATTTGTGAGGTTAAGATACTACTAAAGTAGCGAGAAATATGAATCTTAATTTTCCCCTCAATTTCACATGGGTGAAGAAAACTTTGCTAAGGTGAGGATAGGAAGATATCAAACGAACAGATAACAAGCAGTGGATTAAATCTTAACGAGAACAAGACTAAAGGCTCAGTACTACAAGATATGTGTTAAAGCTTCTTTCTAAAAACCTGATGAAAAGCATATTAGGATTTTAGGTACAATGAAGGAGGCAAATAGTATCATGAACAATTCCATGTAGAAGCTTACTTGGTCCAGCTTAATTGACATGTATGTTTTGAACTGACGAACACCACGTTGGGTTGATGATGGATCCATTCTTTGTACTTTCTTGAAGGCATATCTACGACCTTGGTACAACATGAATGGCAGATCCAACTTCATATCAGAATAAACTCTACTAGATGACTTATCGATAATGAGAACATAAATGTCATGTGTTCTTAAAAAAGGAAGTGAGATGTTGCAAAGGTAGAGGGAAAACTGAACAAAAATCAAACTGGTGCACAATACAACTAGATATGCAATGGACCAATAACCCAATAACATAATGGGACTTATGTCACTAAATAGATTAAGGCCCTGTTTGTTTCCACTCATAAGCAGCTTATCGATGAAAATAAGCGAGAATCCCACCAAACGCCTTGCTTATTTTCCCAGATTCTCTCTTATGTGGTAAGCCGCTTCAGAGATTTGAACTACAAGAAGCGAAAAGCGAGAAGCGAGAAAATCTTCGCTTAGATTATAATCCAAGCATGGCTGAGAGAAGCGGAAACAAACAGGGCCTAAGAGTTATTTTAGAAAGCTCTCGCAGGTGCTGTACAGTACACGTAATTACTAGTTTTTCCAAGTAACCATCTATGATAACACTTTTTGCAGGTAGTGAAATGCAGTAAGTTATGTGCACTCCACAAGCAGCATATTCAAATGCGGCATAAATGTATCCGCGCATTCCAATACCCTGAAAAGTCTGAACCCCTAGCCACTTGAATTGTTTACCCGATACATTAGTATCCATTGACATGAATGCCTTCTGTTCTCTGTAAAGCACAGATCCCTGGCGTTTTCAAATGTGGATCTTTATCAACCAAAAAGAACAATGAGCAAACCTTTATATCGAAGATCCAAGACTGGCAGTCAAAACACGAGGAAATTTGTGCCACAGGTGAACATCTAGAGTCCGCACATCAAGCTTGATGTGAGAAAATGTTGCTATGCACGTAAACCGTTTCTATGTGTTATAACAATATAAATTGCAAAGTATACTTTGCTGACAACAACCATATACTTAGTATATAACGAAGTGCAACCCAGCTCGATTTGATTTTGAACCGTCCCAGTGCCATTTTGTACATCACTTGTTTCCAATGGCATTGACCGCATGCAAGCTAATATACCAAAATCTCAACTACATAATGTAAAAGCCATGAGCAACATTTTGCCGTGACTTGATAGCAACCAAAAGCGCTCTTGCTTTGTGAAGCATACAGTATTGTAGTTTCGTGAGGCAAATGTGCAGAACCACCAACTCAGCTAGCTACTGCATTGCACTTGGAGAAGAGAACAATCCAAGGGAAGGGAGGCAGGCGAAGCGGGGGGCCTGCGCGTGGCTACTCACAAAGGAATGCGACGCGCGGGTTGAGCGGCTCGACCTCGTCCGCGGCGCGCACGAAGGGCATGACCTCGGGCGCGACGGCCCCCGGCACCCGCTCCCCGGCGTCCGCCGCTCCCACCGGCAGCCTCCGCGACGCCAGCGTCAGCGCCAGCGCGTCCCGCCTCCGTCTCGGCAGCGCTCCCGCCGACGTCGACGCCCCCGCCTCCATCGCCGCCATCGCCCAATGCTAACAGTGGGCGAGGCGGCCGGCGTCGGCGGCGATTTATACGCCATCGGAGAAAGTTGGGGGGTTGAGGGGATGGAGTGGGGTGCGGTTGCCGGGGCGGCGGGGCAAGCGCTGTATTCGTATTCGAGCACCCGCCGAGGAAGCAAGGAATTCTGCCCGCCCTCTGCTTGGCTAGCCGCGCGACGGGGGAAGGAAGAGACGAAGAGGAATGGCTTTTTCCTCGGCGCGCCGCTTCGCTTTTTCCGAGTTGCGGCTGCCCCGTTGGCGGATGGGCCCCGCCGTGCTGGAAAGCGGAAAGCCTGGCGCGCCACTGTGGTGGGGCCGCGAAGCGTGATCGCTTTCTTTGCCGATGCCCCCGTGCGCTTTCTTTTCTTCTCATTCTCCTTTTGCGCTAACCGACTCGAATTGAATTTGTGGTAATTTGGTAAGGATGTGATTTTCTTATACATGTCTGATCCTTAAATTAAATCATGGTTCTCTATTGACTTTTGGGTATGCTTTCTGCATTGTAGTATCTTTTAGAAAAGTTTTTATGGCTCTAGCACTAAAGTTCGCCTTGTGTCGTGGGGAGTTGTGCTTGTGCCCAAACTCTCTATTCATTTCAGGCGTTACTTTAAGCATACGTTATTAAGTGCGCTTTATGACAGGCTCATATACATATTCTCCCCTCTAACTTCACAAGCCATCCATATCCTTCCTGACTATAGTTGTCACGAGATTTCACCACCTAGGCTGCTAGGCCCCTGATCATCAGAACTGTAAAGTACTTCTTGATGTAGGTATGTTTTTTCAATGTACTATAATTATTTGAAGGTTTTCTTAGTCTTTTTTTTTGTTTGCAAAGAATGTGAACTTTATTTGTGAGAGTTCTGCAAATTTGTCTGCCAACTTTCAACCATTCTGGAAGTTACTTCGTGTTCGAGTTTTGATGTTGAAATGTCTCTGTAATTCGTTTATGGCATGCGCTGAGAATTTGAGATATTGTCATTTGTCACTAGAGACATGGGCTAAAAGCCATGCAGGATGTACGTAGCAGATGGATAGCAAGCTTTTGGGCCAAAATTAAACGTGAATTATTTTTTTCCGTAGTTCTATACTAATTCGTTTCTACATTTGAAAATAGGATAGCAATGCTACAGAACTGATCGTACGAGATCTTTAAAAAATCGGACGGTTCGACATATATTGCAATAGTAAAGCATCGATATTGTAATTATTATTTCTGCATGTTTCACAACAAATGTTGCATGAAACATAGTGTTCATGTTGCGACAGGAATTTTCTATTCTAAAATCAAACAGCGGGATTGTTGCAACCATAGATTTTCGATGTTGCAGATATTTTATTTTAATGTTGCAACGAAGTATTTGATGGGAAAAATTCCATCGGACGTCTAGGCACTAGCACCATAACTCTTTCCATGTCCGTTTAAATTTATGTTTCTTTCATTTTGTTCCTTAGGACAAACACAACAAAACGAGATACCTTGTATGAGCAGAAAATTATGTGTAGCCGTGATAGCAACTTAAGCATAAACTTGTCAATAATTTATCAACATGACCTAGAATAGTCTCAACTGTAATTTACCTCACCAGACCGGGGTATGAGCGCGACCCTGCGCTCCCTAGCTTTTGCCTTTTTGTCTGACTCGAACGCGGGGTACATGGGCGCAATCAGTATTAATTAATGGGCCAGGCGTGATCTGGCTGGCATTCTCATCTAGCGGCCCAAAGCATTTCCAGGTCCTACGTCCTAAATTACATAAGCTGGACAGTAAGTAAGGTAAAAGACTATCATAGACCTACTTGGGACAAGAGTAGCTTATTTGATATTATTTATAATCACATGATACGACTAAAATATTCTTTTAGCATAATATCCATAACCTATAATCTAGATTATATAATATCCATAACCTACAATCTAGATTATATAATTTAGATGAATTATAATCTGACCTCAATCTAGCGCGAAGGTGGGATTTTTTTTCGGGTGGCACCGTACGGATGAACTTTTGTGGCAACACCACACTATAAGTGTATAACAGCCATGGCAACGGGGATGGATATGGCTATAGTGGCAGAAACGGTGAGATGGAATGAATTGCCAACTCCAACGTCGGTGAATTCGGCTACGTAGAATGACGATTGGGGTTTTCGGGGGCCGGAGTGAGGTGTCCTGCACTTCTGCTGGTGATGAACTGTGAAGTTATACGTGGTAAGGATGAAGCATTTAGGATCCGTTTGTTTGAGCTTCCGGGTAGCTTCTCAGCGTGAAAAAACAAACAATGAATTTTTGGTATAGCTTTCAGAAAGCTCTAAGCTAAAAAAAATTGAGTTTATACGGAAAGCTGGAAAGCTCAGAAAGCTAAACACATCTTCTAAAAGCTATAGCAACAGCTTTTCAAAAAAGTTCAAAAACTGCAGCTTAAACAAAGACAAAATAGCTAACATCATTCCCGAACTTTCTTCAAGGGGTCAAGTTCGTCCTTGAACTTTCAAAAGGATCAATATATATAGTCCCTCAATTCTTGTTTTTGGGCCAACACGTCCTTGTGCCGATGTGGCTGTGTAGGGTGGCATGAGACAAATGTGAAATTTCTGTTTTACCCTTGGCTCTTGCATAATGACACATGGGATCTACACGCCAGGATTTTTCTTTTTTTTTTCTCCTTGCATCTCTCGACGCATCTCTCTGGCTCCAGCGGTGGCGCGGGGGCGGTCCACGGCAAGGGGGCGTTAGCGGCTGGACGATGGAGAGCGGTGGTGGTCGTAGCCTCCTCGCTTCGCTCCGATGGCCTGCAAGCAGCTGGCCACCAAGGCCGCCGCAAGTCGGCTCCGGCCACCAGCGGCGTGTAGAAGCCCCACTGCTTCTGACCCTAGCACTGTCGCACTCCGCGAGATCTGCAAGTACCAGAAGATCGAGCACAGAGTTGTTCATCCCGCAAGCTGCCATTCCAGCGCCTCGTCCGGGAGATCGCGCAGGACTTCAAGACCGACCTTCGGTTCCAGTCCTCCACCGTCGCCGCACTGCAGGTGGCTGCGGAGGCATACCTAGTGGGCTTTTCGAGGACACCAACATGTGCGCCATCCACGCCAAGAGGGTCGCCATCATTGCCCAAGGACATCCAACTCGTGCGACGCATCAGGGGTGAGAGGGCTCGAGGGCTAGCTGCTCGTCATTGGTGTTGATTCGACTTGTTGGTCTATAGTGCTAGCTCTGCTAGAATTGGGTTGGGAACCGGTTCTTGCCGTTCTGGTATCTTGTAATGCTCTGGAGAGGTCAGCCGTCGGCGCCACCAAGAGGAAGATGAGAAGCATAAGAAGCTCCCAGTACCAAGGGTAAAACGGATATTTTACTTTCGTCTCATGCCACCATGCAGTGTCACATCAGCACAGGGACGTGTTTGATCAAAAATAAGAGTTGACGGACTAGATTGACCCTTTTGAAAGTTTAGGGACAAATTTGACCCCTTCTGGAAAGTTCATGGACGATTTTGACTTTTTTCCTTAAACAAACATGCTCTTAATATTCGACAGTTCTTGATGGAATCTTGCTGGATGATTGCTTGAGGTGTTTGCATGGGCATGTCTCACGGTTACAGAATATAACTGCGATGACACACCATTTTTTTTTGCCTTGTATTTCTCTCCAATCGTCAAAGAAATGTTGCTTTAATGGCTGAAGCTACCATCAAAGAAATAGGTCCATGCATATAAATTACTAGCAAGATTGGCGCGCTACGCCGCACCTATAGAAGATGAGTTTAAGTGCAATTGGTGATAAAGAGACAAAATGTAGATAACAACGCTCTGATGATATAGAGCGTACAGGCACTTCGACAGAGAATCGAATTCAACAAAAGTTAGGCCTGGTTTGGTTCGTTTGCTTATTTTTAAGCACCCGTCACACCGAATGTTTAGATACTAATTAGGAGTATTAAACGTAGACTATTTACAAAATCCATTACATAAGTGGAGGCTAAACGGCGAGACAAATCTATTAAGCCTAATTAGTTCATAATTTGACAATGTGCGCCTACTCTAAACATTTCGTAATGATGGACTGCTTACTCTTATTTGGTTCGTCTCACTGTTTAGCCTCCACTTATGTGATGGGTTTTGTAAATAGCCTACGTTTAATACTCCTAATTAGTATCTAAATATTGATGTGACACTTGCTTAAAAATAAGCAAAGGGAACCAAACGCCCCCTTAGACATTCTATGTAACACTGGTACCACATAGAAAAGCATCTGTAGTACCATGAGTTCCTGGGATCTGCACACTCACCTGACTTCCTGAGCCAATAGTGCCTCATTAATAAGAGGGGAGGACAGCGCATGAGCATTCAAAAACTTGTACCTGGTGGAGGAGATGGCATTGGCATGGTTGATGACGGCATCCCGAGTGCTCATCATTGACCTCAGATACGACAGATCCATTGGAGGAGAGGCCATCAGAGAGGGACGCCTCCAGCTGTCATTGTAGGTGGGAGAACAACGTGGGGAGTCAACTGCAGAGCACCGTGCGGCTGCACATATGCCTCCAGGATGGCCACATCGATAGGGCAAGGGAACAAAAAGAGGGACGTTGCTCGCATTGGAAACTAGAGAAGCGGTTGTTGCCGCAGTGGCGCGGACCGGACACAAATTGGGGGTGGGGAACACCACAACGGAAGAGACAAAGGGACGGGCATTAGGGGTGAATAGCTTAGGGGAGGTCAAGTTTGTTGAGTTGCAACAACGGCGGGTTGGGGCACCCCAGCCAGCACGGGTGGCAACGGAGAGGGGGGCAGTGCAGGCGACAGCGGCGGTGACGGTGCATGCGAGGATCGGGGTGACGTTCGTAGGCGGAGATGGAAGGGGGCGGCGAGCGAGAGCGCGCCAAAACAATCACGAGGCAAGGATGATTCCTAGAATCTCTCTGCATGTAGGATGCACACGACCGTCAAGGTTGGAGCCACGCCCCCTGAGTAAGCACCGAGCTAGAACTGCCATGCGTCTACTGCATATGGAACGTGACTGAAGCTAGCGACATGCAGCGTATACGCGAAAGGATATCGCTGTTCAAAAACAACATTTAGCGATCTGTAATTTTTTTTAGCACTCGCATACAGTAACCCGATGCCCTTGGAGGCTGGCGATCCTTGAAGTGATGTATCTCTAACTATCAGTTGATGGCCGGACCACACGAAGCATCAATGTGGCCACGTCTAGCACCCACGAGGCATACGAACACAGGTGGAAATGGCACTAAGGCTCTCGTGGGCCTACTTTTCCTACGTGCTATGGATCAGACTATTATGAGTTGCAACAATAGGGATGTGTCCGAAATAATGAGCAGGCACGAACGACGCAGGGGCTGGCCCAAACAACAAAGGCAGCACAAAGCAAGCAATCTTCTGGAGGCCGGGCATCCATCGCCCACGCGTGGTAGGATACGCGGCGCGACACGAGAGGTCGAACTGCGTCAAGCCTCCAGAGGCCAGGAAACCTTATAGCGATATATATCTTATCTCACAAGGCTGCAGTTAATAGAAACTATCCAATATGAACATTTTATAGTATAGTGAATGTACACTGGTACAGAGCACTGGTAACTCAAGGATCATGAAGTATATATATTGAGTAGCACTATACCTCAATCAAAGATAAACTTTCCGTTTTCAAGCGAACTGAGTATAGCTCAGCTGGTAAGGTGATTGTGGTGGAACAAGTGACCATCCAATTTCGATCTCGATTCGGATGGAGACAAACTTTATATATATGAAAATTGTATAGCTTAACGAGATCTACAACTTTGTAGGTGAATATTTTTATTTGAAGTCATTTATATCCCCAAATAATGGATCAAAATATCAGAAAAATAAGAGTCGAACTTGCCTTATGGTGTAGGTGGGATGGTAAGGAGATATCGCGTGAGGAGGGAGGTCGTGAGTTCAAAGGCTAGACACCCCGCGCGTGCGAAATACACGTGAATTGTAACTTGCAATTGTGTGGAGTAGCTTGGGGGTGGCCTCCAGGCCTAAAATAGAATATTCTATGTATTTCATTTATAAATTTCTATCTTTACTAGCTATCCGTGATGTTGCAACTTTGCACCGGTGTAACAGCCCATAGGCTAAGTTTGGTCAAACAATTTGAGTATCATGCATGAGGCATGGTAGCTCTAGAATAGTCCCAAATGGGAAATGGAGAGTGGGATGAGCTAACTTAAATAGCTAGCTCTAGGAAGCATTGCAACCTTTTACGCGAAGCGAGGACGAAAGCGTAAGTAGGTGTTGACGCAAAATCTGGACCTCAGGCTTCTGCATTGAACAACACGGAGGACTTGGGAGATCTGCTTCTTCATTGTAGGCTCCAAATCGGCTCGTGAGCGGTGCAAGGCGTGCCAGTCAATTTGACCTGAAAATTGACAAGGTAAACATTAAATTTCAGAGCCGACCGACGGCAAAGCCTTTTGAACTCATGGGTAGGCATTTTGGAATAAACACCACAACAGATAGATATTTAATGTAAGCATGCAGTTGTTGGTATTTCTTAACATTACGAATAAATCCGCAAGCACCGATATACCGTTGTAGCATTTCACCCAAAGAGTATTCAGGGAAGAGTTATTTATATTTTTCCAAAGGATGACATTGGTGTAAAAAGATTTATCGGATACATATCCAGAATCATAAGATTAAGTAATAGACTAAAGTTCATACATGGGTAAGCCATGATATATATGAAGGTAATGTGACACACACACAAGCCAATCTCAAGAATAAAGAATAAAAGATTAAGCCTAAGGTTAGCGGGAGCAATGCATACAAGAGGTCCTAATAACATCTATCTATACTAGCAAATGTCATACAAGCACATGATCAAAGCTAAGTCTAGTCATACAGTATTACACGGAGAATACCCATCCCTGGTCTGCCATGGCAAGGTATCTTTCATAACTCGAAGGACTACAAGGGATGGATAGGGCTATCACCACCTGCCGCCTACCCCTCAGACTATGGGGCACAATCATATTCGATGGATCCCAATGCACCCGAGCACCACACTTGTACACGTGATCACTACTCTAGCTCCTCCGGAACCCCGACCATGATGATCGACAGGTATAGAACTAGAGCAAGCCCGAAGGCACAATGAACTGATGCGTTAACATAAATTCAATCTAAGCATATGAGTATAACTTAATAAAGCATAGGACATGGCACAATATACTACCGAAATAGCATAACAACCATACTCTTTATAGATAGGATATCAACAAGTCGAGTACAAAGCCATACCAAGAGTCGGATGTTACATCCCCAACCGACTCGAAAACTAGCTTAACACTAGAAGAATTCAGCTCTAGCCTAGCTCCACTAGCCTAAGGATTACAAGAGTAGCAAGAGAGAGAGGGAGAGAGGCTTCAAGTGTGGTGTGTGCTAAGGGGGGTCTCCAACTCCTTTTACAGGTGGTTGAGGGTGGTTCTTAGGAGGTATCTCTGGGGAATCTTTTTCCACCGCCATCCTTGGTCAACCAGGCACCGCCACGTGGAGGATGAGGGTGGGAACCACCTATCCAGGTTCGGCTAACCCTGGGCTAGGCCGGATCCTCACCGCCTTTGCGTGGTGGGCTGCCTGGTGGGCCATGGTCCTTTTCCTCGTGGACCCACATTGGATTGGGCTGATTTGCTTTGGCATATGGGCCCTCTTAACTATCGTGTACGCGTTAATTCTTCTTCCGTGTGTTTCATTCGCGTTTGCATACATTTCATCTCTTATATAGACTTGTATCTCTAAAATAATTTATTTGCCAATACATGTGGAACTGGGTTATTGATAACAAATATACGAGTAAGGATCGTCAACAGCGGTGTAAATAAATAAAACATTAATGGCACGTACCATCGGCTATGTCAGCCGACGGCTAAGATAAAATATTGTAACTCAACAGCCATGATGGGAGCTCTTGTTAACCATGCGCACATCAGATAGGTTAATAGATCTAGTCAATGTCTTGATAAGTGTAATTGAATTTAGACAAGGTAACACGAATGAGAGAGTATTGACATCAATGTATTAACCTAAAAGATTAGAACACAGCAAATAAGGCCTTGTGCCTACCGCTTACAAGCTATTTAAGCTAATGAAACCTAATCAATGTCATGACCGTGTAATTGAACTTAGACAAGGTAAGACGGTGAGAGAGCATTAACTTCGGCTCATTAACTCAACTAGACAAGCTTGCAACAACAAGGCCTCGTACGCGCCTCTATCGGCTCAATGATGTCATCATACTTTCGTGAGATACAGATAAGACCCGACTGAAGCATCGGCTCTCAATAGTAGCGTGCTGACGTCTGAGACCTGACGGTTAGCAATATGAGGGGCAGGGGTAAAGATCTATAGGACCTAGCATATATAAAGTAATAAAAGCATGCAGAGTCTACTAGCGAATATGATCTGATAACTATGAGCGTTTAAACAGAGCAAGGGAGTTGATAAAAACAACCTAGCCAGATCTCGATAACTGTGAGCGCTTAGGAACAACCAAGGAGCCGATAAATACAACCTAGATAGATCTAAGCAAACTCGATAACTATGAGCAACATCGGAGACAAGCAGAATATTGGATAAAGCCTAAAAATTTCTACTTGCAATCTAAAATAACTCAATAACTAGCCACACAACAATATCAGAATATAAGACTTAACTTAGAAAGTTTTGATAGAGATCGTAATGACCGGGTGACGGTACTTACAAGTTCACCTGAGATCGAAGCCGATGTAGCCGTGTGCGTTAGAAGGAACTCATCGAACCTATTCTACTCCTACTCCTAGGATTTTGATGGCGTGGTGCCAAAAAAATTGTATTGATTACCATAACCGAAGGTACATATTTATACCCTAGACTAATGACTCCTAACTACTTACATTGTATAAAACTTATCCTAAAAGAAATATCTTAAAAAAATATTAAGATACATGGATTCCAATTTTCCTTGTGCAGAGACCTTGCTAATAAAGTTGCCTCCGACCTTTGTATGCCCGTGTTGTCCTGTCGTCCTTGCCTTTACTTTATTCTAATTGCCTTTCCTTGCTTAACCAATCTGACGAATCCTGTCTTTGCATTAGAGTTCATGGATTCCATGTCTTGCACGAGTACGACTTCCTTCTTTGCTTATGGCCAAATAACCAATTCTCGTACAAGATCCTCTAGTTGCATTTTATCCCTCATACGTGAAACACCGGGTTTCATATTGCTATCCTAAATATGCATGGCACGTACAGTTGATTCGGCAGCCCGTCAATTACGCAGATCTTGCATGCTCGCTCTAGAGAAAAGAATTCACTGCACCTGACAGTCTTTGGTCCTGACGCCGCTTCATATTTCCTCACTCCGGATTATCCGGATTTGTTGGCTAAAATCCGACCGCAACAGCATGTTGCAGTGTATGTGTGGTCTACTCAACATGCAGAGTGGGCATGAGCTATTTTCTCAGGCTGGGTTGTTACAACCGGTAGGCATAATCTGTTATTCATACCGGTGTAATTTTCCACCAGTAGGCATAATCCACTATTCATGCCCGCTTCGATGCCATCCGCATGCGTATCGGCTTTGTGGTACCAGTTCATCCACTAGCATGAATGGGGTTTTTGAGCCGGTACAGATGAGGTGCTCTGCAGTAGTGATGTACTCGCATTTTTCGTGGATTTATTTTAGTACTAGGTTCGCACTGTGCGTTGTTACAAGCAACAATAATTATAGCTAAAATCATAATATTTTTTCTTACATGTCCACGCATTAACGAGCCGATCAAACGAGCTGCTAAGCTGCACAACAATGCATATAATTTTTTAGACCAAATCATCCTTGCAAAATATAGGTTTATGCAAACTTTCTCAATCAAAGAGAAACTATTGCCACATCTTTAGACCGATCATGACTTAAAAGCTTATGTTCAATTTTCTCTCACATTTACTTACCCCGATCTCAACTCCTTACTCATTCAGATTTCAGACATGATGCATAATGGAATGAAAAAAAAAATACAATTACTTCAATATTTTTTTGAAAAACAAGTCCTTCAAGATTAACAAATACATTTTCACATCGTGTTCACAAAAATGATAAAGAGTGGACAGGATGCATGTTCTGAAGTGAACATGTCCTAGCTGCTGACTATTTCTCTCTATAACCATTCTATTATAGGTCTAGTTCGCAGGCAGTACCAGACGATCAAAACTCCTTGATGAAGAATGCCCCTTTCATCTCTTGTATCAAACTTTGCTGTGCAGTTCGCCTTTCCATCATCCTCATCCATGCGTGGCCCCACCTGTACTATCTCTTCGGCGGTCTCTTTTTTCCTCTGCTTGCACAAATTGTAAGTGGTGAGTAGTGAGACCAGCACATAACATAGCAATGAACCTATCCTTTGTCAAACCTCAAAGCAAAGGTACAACAATTGAAAAAAAATCAGCCTGTATGGGTAGAACAAGTTTTATGCTTCCATCCTTTATTCAGAGTTTAGAAAAGTGGCTACAGATTATTGCATGAATGGATCGTCGCAAGCAAATATGAAATACTATAATGATAGGGAAAGCAAAAGAACTCGGTGGCGTAGCTGCAACAAGAGGCCACTCTGGCATTTTGACAAACACCTGGTGAACATAGCAATCTTATCAAGTCACCTTAAGTGATCCAAGACACTGCATGCAGCACAGACACTCATCTAAGGCTCAAACGGAGCAATGAAGATCCACGTTCAGAATACTTTATTTTACAAGTTTTGTTGCTACCACCACCATAAAATCTTGTTGCTCACATGCATATGGACTATAGAGTACTACAATATCACCTGCCATTGTTTCATCTGCCCTTTTAGAAAACAGAAAGCAGGCCGGCACAGGAGTTCACCTTCTCGCAGCAGCTGACAGTCAACATTGCCATCTGCAGCTATGCACATCAACCATGTTATGAACTAAGGGGCAACAAACTTGATATAGGTCTAAAATTTTATAAAATGCATGTGCAACTCATATCGATTCTTATTTTATACACATAATCCAAAAAGGGAAGTGACAGCTCACAGGGCACAAACCTTGCAGATAGCTCAATAAAGATGTTGTATTCCCGCTAAAGCACCCTTGAGATTACAGGGCTGTGGTCAAGTTCAAGACAATCTTGTTTGATCGGGGCAGAAAATCTGCAAAATTGGTGGATTAACAAGGAGAATATTCCCGCATAAAGAATTACATATAATAGTTGTTTTCTGCATTGTATGTAGCCTGAAGTAAATAACTTCTTAAGTATATGAAACGACAATAAAGCACATGTGTAAAGTTTAAAAGTGTGACAAATAGAATGAATTGGAAAGAAATTACTGAACTGAGTATGCAAAACAATTACAGGCAGCATCTCTTGGAAAGCCTGAAACATCAAACAATAAGGAACAATTATGCTATTGATACAGTAGGAATACACAAAGATCCGCTATTGAAAACAAATCAGGTTGTAGGCTGCTCCCATGTTCCTACTCAGAGCAAATTAAGAGCAGAAACATGCTGAATCTACCCAAGAAGAAATATAAATTCATGCCTGCAGCCTTGAGAAGAGGAGCCTGACATGTCGATGAGCTTAATTGGTGTGCTACTTGGTGCTCCCATACTGGCTTCCCGGTGGCCATCAATGGGGCCTGAGATGGGGAGACCACATTTAGATGTATGTAGGTGGTCCGGGGGCATTGCAGAGCAGGGGACAGCAGGAGGATGGCTGTGATGGTGTGCAGACCTTCCTCCATATCCAGCTCTACACTGAATTTTCAGTTTCCAGAAACATCTGACTGTAGTACATGATATACATCTGCTGAACAAATAACTCTATAACATTCAAGGTTTTTGGTGCTGCCGCCTCGGTCCCCCTCCACTGTCCCTCCGGTGGCCTCGCCGGTGGGGTGAAGGAGCGGAGACCTGTCCTTTTCACAGATCTTGTTTTCTTTTAGAGTTGTTTCTTCAGTGACATCGACGGGGTGGTTGCGACGATGACGTTTTGGAATAAGGTCTCTCCGGCCTCTCCCTACCTCGACGACATCCGATCCGGCGCCGACGAAGGGCCACTGAGAGTTGGTTCTGCCAAATCTGCAGGTTCGCTCCAGATTTTTACAGTTGGTGTGTCAATCAGGGTATGCAGTTGGCTATCTTTTGTAGTGGCGACTTCGACCTCTTTTTTCAATTTGGTTTGGGTCAAGGTCTGATTTTTTCAACCCTCTGTTTTGGTGGTGATGCAAGCCTGTGTTGCTTGGGGTGTTCCCCCAGCCGATGTTTTTTCAATGATTTCAAGATCTTGTTGTTAGCAGTGAGTGATTTTTGCGGTCTTCAAAGCCTTATATAGCGAGGGTGTTGGCAAGTGTCTATTTCCCTTGCTGCCTTTTCAGTGCACTTTTCAAGCTCCGGTGGACGATGAAACAATCAAAAGAAGAAGATGAGAGTGCACAAGCTCCGGTGGACGATGAAACAATCAAAAGAAGAAGATGACCAGAAAGTTCTTCAGTATATTTTTATTTTTTAGATGTCGATTTGTTCTTTTCCTTGATATAAATCAGATATGAGTCACCTTTCGGTGTCTTTCGAAAAAAAAACTCTATAACATTCAAACAATATTTTTAGAAGAAAATAGCGAGTAGTATGGATAACATGCGGGTAGGGGTAGCTGCCCACGCTCTGATCCGGCCGCACGTCTGGAATCTTGTTTTGAGAACGTCTGGAATCTTGCTTTGAGATGTGTGATATGCTTGCAAATGAATCCTGTGGTAATTTCTGCCTACGAACGTTAAGCACCTAGCATCATCACGGTTCAAATTTATCTCCTTTATTTTGAAACTTGGGGCAACTTTTTTTTTTTGGCAGCGGGGCCAGCTGATCACATCATGGAGCTGGTGCGCGGGGGGCAGTGGGCTACTGTAACACCCAGGCACAACAAAGTCCAAGATCCTTCCCACTGAAATAAAAAAACTCAGTAGCATAACCCTACAAACAGACTAAAGCGCGGAAGCAACAACATAAATGATATATAAAGATAAACCACACACCAGCATTCCAAGATGTCACAGAACATCCTTCCCACTGGAATAAAAAACTCAGCAGCATAACCCTACAAACAGACTAAAATGCGGAAGCAACAACATAAATGATATATAGAGATAAACCGCACATCAGCATTTAATGGGCAACTTAACAAGATAACAATTAAAAAAATCAACCACACTCATGATTATGAAACCACAAATGGTCACCACAAGATCTACTCTATGCTCATTAAAGCAAGATAAATGTATCATTATTATATAAAAGGAAAGTGGTAAAGATGTGAAGACGTGCAGCTAATCCCATCCCTTCAAGCAAAACATCCACTCAATCACCTGGAAAGATAAAAGGGGTGTGAGAATAAATCTCAGCAAACAAACTGCTTTAACAAGTTATTTAAACTACAAGTTCATTATTCATCGATTTAAACATAGATACATGATAAAATAAGATAAACCAGATTATTGTGAAAGTCATCTTAATATGAAAGTAAAGAATGAATAAACCACAACCGCTTATTTACTTCATATGATCAAGACCTCATATCCACTTCCATGTCGATGCATAATACTCAAATATATAAATCACAATGAGTGCAAATACAATACAAATGCCACGTCCAGTGCCTCCATAGCCAACAAGGTATGAAGCTGCATCGTACCCCTCATCAGGCAACGTACGATGCTGTACCGGTACGGTCACGGCAGCAAGCGACGACATCCACGAATGATGTGCAATGCAATATGATGCAATGATATGATGCAACTGTAAGTAAAGTTACCACTTATGTCACATACAACCACGTACATAAAGATACCTCCTACCTCGTGATGGAATATACAGTCAGAAGTATTATTATAGAACAAGTATATTAAAGTAATTTAAAAAATAATGTAAAATTTAGTTAAGGAATATTTCTTTGGTTAGGTTTCTGAATTTATTAGAGTGTAGGTAGAATAAACAACAAGTCAAAGCTGTAGTGAAACCACCACTGCTACGTTTGCTTGCCTCAAAGCGATGGTGCAAACGGCACTAGGCATGATCCGACGCAAAACCACCTGTTTATCATCATGAACTCAGTACATACAACTCTAACAAACATATACAAAGAATTACGCATATTGCTCCTACGCCCGGAACCCTCAAACATGATAAAAAGACAAAATCAGCAAAACCACAATCATTCTACAGCAGCAGCAACATTTCTCTTTTTTGTATCTTTCAATCTACAAAAGCAATGTTAGTAAATAAATACATTTTCGGAAACTACATAGAAAGGAGAACAAATTTCATTGGTCAAAACATTTTTATTCACCAAGCAAACTGTCCTAATCTTCAGTTCAATTCAGACTATAGAATCTGTCTTAAGTTCTGACAGTCGATGGTAAAACCTTGATATCTACTAAACCACTCATCCAAAAGTTATGAAACTTTACTAGAAAATGAACAATTACATTATCCATAACTTTGGTTATATGGATCGTTTCAATAAAAATCACTAAGATCAATTAATTGTTATAGCAACCTCGAGTGCTGAATCTGACAACACAAAACTAATAGTACACTTTAGAATTTCATATCTGAAGTTCTAGCCAACTGAAAATTATGCTCTATACCAATATGGAAAGATTGATAAAACTATAAAAATATGGTATTCATTTGAATAACTAATTATGCCTCTTAAGTGCCTTAAAACTGAATAGATCTATTACTGTTCAGAAACTCATCAGAATAAGTTAGCCATCTTTGAACTGCAATATCTCTTAAACCATTTGGCCAAAAATTATGATCTAGGACTTTGTGGATAAAATTCTGAGTCTTCTACAAATACTTATATAGGTGGAAAAATATATTCGGACTATAACATGGCCATATTCGAAGAGGAATTGAAACTAACAAATCTGTCAGCCAGCGGAGACTAATCACGAGATCCATCTCTAATGCCCCCTCTAATAAAAAAACTAAAAGTCAGCCCTAAAACTCGTCCAAAAATATGGGATCAGATCAAAACCATCTCACCTCGATCCTCCAAAAGCCTAGGGTTTGTGCAGCCCCTTCCTATCCTTCCCTTCTCTTCCTTTATCCCTTCGTTTTCTCTCCTTCTCTAGTTCTTCGGTGGCAGCAGACGTAGTAGATCGGCAGTGGAGGCAACAACGGGTAGGGTAGCAGCCAACAGAGGAAGTCACGGGAAAAAACCATATAGGAGTCGCTGCTGGTTCTGACGTAGGAAAAGAGAACAAGAGAACAATGCCGGTTTCTCCATTCTACTTATTCTAAAAATGACCATCTTATTACCTCTACGTATCATAATTTATCTAGCTCATATTTACAAATGACTAAAATATAAATAAATTATATTTTTCCCCATAATTTATTTAGCTTATATTTGTAAAGGACTAAATTATGAAATTATTCCTCTAGCCTCATATCAATTTCTTTGACTAATACGAAACATAGCATCATAAAAATTATAGCTTATTCTAAAAATCACAAATATGAGGGCTAAATAAAACATGCATATAAATAAAAAATTTCTCCATGGTACCTTATTCTAAAAATCACAAATTACTCTAGCTTTAAAGTATAAAAATTAGTATACTAATCATATATCAAGGGAGGATGAATTTTGTTACCTTTAGGACACTTGACCGAGTGAAATCCCCAAGAAATCGTTTTCTGTCCAGCACCACCTGCTGTGACGCTCCACCCAGAAGCCACAGCTCAAGTTGTGGCGAGTGGTCTACGCTAGGCGGGCCCCGAAAACGGATCAGTAGGCGGGACCCTAGTACCGTGTCGAGGCTCCACCCGGTACTAACGTGCAACTTTTAATACTAGTTGGAGCTCCCAACCGATACTAAAGGGGTCACATTAGTACCATATCAAAAACAAACTGGTACTAAGGGCTAGGACCAATGCTCAGTTTTCCAGTAGTGTACGATGCTTACTCTTGTTAACACTCTAATTGTGGCTATAGGGCATCACGTACCAGCTAATGGTGATGATCCTATAATGCTCTTATACACATGTCGTCGTTTGGCGTGGTGGGCAGCTAGCTCTATGCGCATAGAGCATTTATCGAATAGTAAAAGAGATAAATTTGATATCATTGTGTTAACATTCAGACATAAGAAATGTGATACTTGACCAACCTGTATCATTGCATACTTCTCTAAATGACCATGAAAGATAGATACTAGATTTTAGATAAGATCCCAATGAATCAAAACTTGCCGATTCAGGCATCATTTGAAAACAAAGAGTTATGCAATTCAGTTACCAGCTGAGTGTAAAACTACCCTGAAGCTCACCAATAAGGCATCTGTCGGGCATGCACCCTAGGCCCATGAGTAGGCCCTGAACGGCTCACTAAGGGGCGTACTCGGACACGATCAAGACAAGGGGGCTACGCAGCAAGAGGTGTATCCCACTCGGATTAGTTAGATGTGCATATGGAAACTACTCGGTCTACACCGAGTAGAACTCTGTAATCGTACCCGACTAGGATTCAAACTTGTAACCCTGCCCTCCCGAGTATATAAGGGAGGGTAGGGACCTGTGGCGGATCCACTTCGGATTAGCTTGATTAAGCAGGGTTGAGCCGCCTAACATGCGACACTCCTGCCTAAACCAAGTTAACACGAAGTGCCGTCGGATTTCATCCGATTTACCACTTGAACAGAATCGAGTTAGCAAGCTCACGCGAAGGTGAGTGGTTCCAGAGAATACAACGAGTCCACTGAGTTAGGCAAATTTACCCATTTAGTTCGACCATAAAATCCAACATCAGAGTTTTACAGGATTCAAAAGAAACAACAGAGGTAAACACTAGCGGAAGACTTCGTCGGGGTCGGATGTCCTGGTGAGACCAGCCGGAACATCACTGATTTCTCTCCTCGCCGTCCGAGGAGGGATCCCACTCGACCGTCCAGCCCGGCGGGAGCTGGGGCGGCCAAGCGCCAGCAAGAGAGGGGTCGGGAGCAGCAACTTCACCTGAAAAACAGGAGCCACAACAAGGCTGAGCTACTAAGCTCAACAAGACTTAACCGATAGGAGTAAAACTACTCCTCCTTCTAGATATGCAGGGCTTTTTGGCGCAGGGAGTTTATTTGCCAAAAGCACTAAGTAAAACCCTATTTTCCAGTTTTAGCTCCGGTTCTAAGTTCATTAGCCGGTCTAGGTTTTGCAACCTATTCTAAGCAATCATAGAGCCAAACAAGATGTGTAGATAACTCAACAAACATGTCCTCATCAGATTCTTCATTTACTCAGGGTGACATAGCGATCAAGCAATCTCAAACTGTGAGAGGCAGACGAATCGATTCGAGTTCTTTAACCATGCATGGTGAACCTAGCCTCACGACATCCGCGCACCCGGAGGTCGCTTCCTGTGTCGGCCTTCCCCATCAATCCCCTAACCCGTATCGGGCCCATTTCCTTTGGTGCAAGGTTCCACAGACCCGGCCTCTGCCGTCCTGTGACCACGCTTGCCACCACGTGCGACAACCAGCAGGGGAAACTCCGTTCCAAGAACAATGGGGCGATCGCTCACGTCTAGGTTCAATCCGGTACTAGGCTTCCTCATCCCATACTAAATATGAGGCTAGTACTTTCAAACACTTGATCACGAACACCACCACTGTCGGGCATTAGCAAGTTTTCATAGACAGACGGGGCAACCATCCGTCCACCAAAGAGTTACCAAACCCTGCCCCGTCCATCGTCCTTATGGTTATAACAGAAAGGGTAGACATGCAACTCCTACAACTCGCGAGTGACAGGGAATCACTCGGCTTTTACTGTCTCCTAGTTAAGCAATGCATCTACTCGGTCCAACAGCTAGTGCTCAGATCATGGGGACAGCTAAGTCATGCATCTAGGGTTTCAAACAACTCCTATACATAAATGCACAAGCATGTTACAGAAGGCATGCGCAAGTTTGGTAAAACACGCAGGGTTTTCATGCAACCGGGGCTTGCCTTCGAGCAAAGAGGAAGGAAACTGCTCGACTTCGGGGGCGACTTCAGCTTCAGCGGGCAGGAGCTCGGCTACAGCTTCATCTTCTGGCGTCGGGTGTAGCTCGTAGAAGCCGTCGGCGAGGTGCAGCTCTACACGAATGCAATGCAAAAGTTAGCATAGACGGTTATTTCAACAGCAACACTGGCTCGCCTGAGCCCAGAAACTCGCGACAAAGAGCAGGAGGGTAGGGAGGTTCACGAGAGCTGGTGATGACCAAGAGGCAAGGGTCGGAAAGGAACTTATGATCTGACCCTTGAACTAGAGGATGTGGTATACTAGGAAGCCTCAGACGCAAGCGCTGAAGGGTTCCTAAATTTTACACATACACCCTCGGGTTGAAGAAAAGATCACAGCCTAACCCTCGGGCGAGGCGGATAAGGGTCGGCGGAACAGATAGGGTCGGGCGAGACGGAACCGGGGTCGGGCGGATAAGGGGGGTCGGGCGAAGCGGACTGGGGTCGGCAACTCACCTTCTTCCTGAAAGGAAAGCTTGGGGTCGGAAAGAGGCAGACTTGGGTGGAGGGACTAAAGCTTTGAACAACGGCTAAGACCAGCAATACTCTGGCGGCGGCGATGCTTCTTGCAGATCACAAGTAAGCTTTTATGCAGCACGGAGGAGCAAGCGGCTGGGTGACTTGGAGAAAACTGAGGGAAAGCTGAGAGAAAAGTTCCTCAAGAACTTGGTGGGTGGCGCTAGGAGCTTGAGCAAGGAGCGAGAGAATGGCTGAAGGCAACAATGGCGGAGGGAACTCCGGCGGCTGGTGCATTCCTTTTATAGCTGCTGGAACGGAGAAAGAAAGCGGCGCGGCGGAGAGAGAAGGGGAGCGGTGCGAAGGCCGGGGAGAAGCAATGGAGTGCTCTGCCGGGGCGGCGATTGAGCGAAGAGGGCGGTGGTGCAGGACTCCGGGGGTGACGCCAGCGGTCATGGGCTCTGCCGTCAGGGCGGCGCAGGAGCGGTTATGCCGGTGGTTGAGATTTTAGCGGAGGCGGGCGTCGCCGTGCGGAAGATTTGATAGAAGCGACCGGTTTAACGGCGCTAGAATCGAGGGTGCACAGGTGAGAAGACAGGCAGCTGCGGGCGCGCGGGCGAGTGCGGAGCAACAGATTGTCGGGCGGCTTCTGACAGGGCGGGGAAAGGAGCTGTCGCTGCCGTGGTCGGGGTTGGCGATGGAGGAATCGTCGTGTAGCGGAGACCAAGCGGCGCGACCGTGGTCGAAGTGACGGAAAAGACGGGCGACATCGGGCTCTGGGGCCGGGATCTGGCGGCGTGATGATGGGCGCGGGAGGCGAGGCTCTGCAGAAAGGTTGCAGAGGGGCTTCCGCTGCCATTGGGGAAGGGGGCGCGAGAAACCACTCGGTCGCTAGCCAGAGACAAAACTGAGCGGCGGCGTCGGAGAAGACGAGCCACGCGGCAGGAAGAATCTGAAGCGGGCATGCAACTCGAGTGTGCCTGTCGCGGAGGATCTGGGGGAAAAGATCTCGCGGGTCCACCGGGCAGATAGAACGGACGTTTGAGGAAGACTTGGAAGGATCCGACGGTGGGTTGAGCTCGCCGGGGTCGGGATCGGAGCGAAGCGGGGAGGGGTCGGGTTTCAGGGGTCGGGATCGGGCTGAAGGCTGAGCACTCAGGCGCGGTAAAACAAGACAGATGGCTACGATCAAGGGCTAGGATTAAGATTAACTCGGAAGATTAGGGGTCGGTCGTCACAGGACCCCCTCAAAGACAACAACTCTAGTTCATCTAAGATCAATACAACCAACTCACAGGACGTAGGGTATTACGCGATCTAGCGGCCCGAACCTGTCTAAATCGTGTTCCTTGCATCACCATCGACTCCTTGACTCTCGACGGCCCTTACCGCAAAAAAGACCACCTAAGGGTACCCCCTAGGCGGGTTGCCGGTCTAAAACACCGACAGCTGGCGCGCCGGGTAGGGGAGCTCATCGAGTTTGTCTGCGCGAGCTCGATGACACCTGTCGTTATCAAGCCTATTTTCACCTTCGAGGCAGGTGCAACTTTCATTTTCGGATCCTGGCTTTGTATCACCGACAACGCTGGATTGTTTCAGCGCCAAATCATCAAAATCCTGGAGAAGAAATCTCTCAACAAAAGCTTTTCTCAGCCAAAAACGGAGGATTCGGCCAAGAAAAACCAAAATTTCAAAAACAACAACCCCAAGTTCGACTACGCATCGGACTCGACCCCAGTTTGGACTAGTCGGTCCTAGTCACTTTACAAATCGACTTCGACTCCAAAACGGTTCCCATATGGACTCCGCAATGCAGCCGAAGTCTACCAAGGTCTCCTCACTCGAACTCAACTCGAACACGGGAAAGACTATGACGACGACTCCGACTCGGATCACGTCCCAGAGATCCCGCTGTCAGGACTGGCCCCAAGGTCTGGTAATAACTTCAACATTGCAAGGCAGATTCATTCACTGGTCAGGAATGAGACCATCCCTCCTCGCTCGCGACTACGAGTCATGCCTCATCATCGCTCACATAGACACCTCCCATACCAGGAAGGCGTCCCACTCACCTCAAGCCGTGAGGAAAGTTCCACAGAAATCGCAACATCAAGCTCTGGAAGCTACTACCCAGACAGAGAAGTCTTTGTTATTACTCAAAATAACAACGCGGGTACTAGCCAACAGAGAACCCCTCGACGAATAGTACAACTCGACAACGTCTCAGAAGATGAGTCATCAACTAACGCCCCACAAGATGAAACTTCCGATCAAAGAAACCAGAGAAGGATGCGCAATGTTACTCGGGCTGAACGCCGACAAATGCTGGCTACAAACATTCCCATCACTAACCTTGAAAGAGCATTTGACGCAGTACAGGCTCAAGAACACAACACTCCACTTGCGGCAATTGCCTCGATCAACCTTATATCAACGCTCATACCTCGAGACAGAGACAACGAAGTCACAGCTCAACTCGCGCAGGGAGGCAATGGACTAATTGCACAACTCGCAGAACAAGCTTACAAGCTACTCGACAAGGAATCACCAATCCCATCTGTTCCCCGCATTACAGCTCATCAAGAGGGCAGTAGAGGTGCCGCAGTTAACAACGACTTCCACGAAGTACAAAGGAACAACAACGAAGTAGTCAACCAACCAAGGCAACATAGCCAAGGACCAAGTAAACACAACGTTCCAGTACGACAAAAAGATGTTGGAGAGGTCAGCTGCACCAACTCCGCAAAAAGTCCTCGCCATATCCTAAAAAATTATGAAGTATCGAATTTCAGCGATCTACGAGAAATAATCAACAGTCGACGTGAACGAGAAGTCGACAATTACAACCACTTTCCCGCCTTCACAAATCGGGTAATGAGGACAAGATTACCCAAAAAGTTCAAACCAACAGGAATCACTAAGTATGACGGCAAGCAAGACCCAATTCAATGGCTCCGATGCTACTCGTTGGTAGTCCAGGCAGCTGGGGGCAATAACGACACCAAAGTCATCCATTTTCCCATATGCATGGAACCCACACCTCTGACGTGGCTTGAGTCACTCAAGCCTAGATCAATCGACTCTTGGGCAGACTTGACAAAAGCTTTCACCAACAACTATGCCGGCTCCATGACTAGACCGGGTAACAAGATCGACCTAAGTCAAGTAAAATAGAAAGAAGGCAAAACACTACGCGACTAGTTGCGACGATTCTTCGAAAAGAAGGCCACTATAGTCGACATTTCAGAAACAGACGTCATCGAGTGCTTCCAAAATGGCCTCTAAGATCGACGAACATACCAAGACTTCGGCAGACGATGACCAACCAATGTCAGGGACCTCAAAGTCATGGTGCAACAATGGGCAGATGAAGAAGACAAAGAGCGAGAATGGTTCGGCTCCCATCGTAACCGCGGACACGACAATAACAACAATGACCAGGATAGAAATCGACACAGCGATACTCGGAACAATTTTTCAAGTAATCAAAGTCGCAAACGAAAACCTGACAACACCATTACTTCCATGACTAACTCAGCGAAGAAGGGGTCCCGCAAAAATGATGAAGGGCCAAGCTTCACCGAACAACTCAAAAAATAGTGCCCATGGCACCCGACTAGCAAACACTCAGCAATAGATTGCAACAGCATGCGCCGAGTAATGCAAGATTTGCCCGCACCAGCACCTCCTGAGGAGTACAGCAAGAAAAATGATAAAGGCAAAAACAAGGTCCACAACGACGAAGAAGGAGAAGGCGACTTCCAGACCGTCTCCAAAATAGTCAACGTCATTTTTGGCGGAATCCCAGGCGCCGCATCCAAGCGGGCCTGCAAACTGGTACTTAGGGAAATCATGGCCATCAAACCAATAGATCCAACACCACTAAAATGGTCAGAGGTACCCATAACCTTCAGCAGAAAGGACTAGTGGACAAAATTCTCAGAGCCAGGCCGATTCCCTCTAGTACTTGATCTCGTTGTTGCAGGATCAAAACTGAAAAAAGTACTCATCGATGGCGGAAGCAGACTCAACATCATTTTCGCTAAAACACTAAGGAAGATGTGCCTTGACGTCACGGAAATGCTCACTCCAACAGATTCACCCTTCTACGGAATCGTACCTGGAAACGCAGCTATACCACTAGGACAAGTCGTCCTGCCAGTTACTTTTGGAACTAAGGAACACTACCGAACCGAGTACATCAGATTTGAAGTCGCCGACTTCGAGACATCTTACCACGCCATACTCGGAAGAACAGCTCTAGCTAAGTTCATGGTCATACCACACTACGTTTACCTGGTACTCAAAATGCCGGGGCCCAAGGGAGAACTAACGCTATGAGGAGATCTACGGCGATCTTACGAGTACGACACCGAAGCCGTGGAGATTGCCGCAACCTCTCAAGCATCCAGCCTGTTGCAACAAGTTTTCACAGCCTCAAAGAAACTTCACTCAACAGAACTCGAGATCCCAGAAAACAAGTCGGGATCCACAAAAGTGAAACCAGCAAGCGAGAAAGACTTCAAACTAGTTTATCTCCAGACCGGCGACTCTTCTAAGACAGCTTTGATCGAAATAGGGTAGACCCTAAATAGGAAACCGCGCTCATCAGTTTTCTTCGGGCTAACCACGACATCTTTGCCTGGAAATCAGCTAACATGCCCGGTGTGCCTAAGGAACTGATTGAGCACTCTCTAAACATTGATCCCAAAGCTACTTCAAAACGACAACACCTCCGCAGCTTCGCCCAAAATAGACGAGAAGCAATCAAAAAAGAACTAGCCAAACTACTCGCAATAGGTTTTCATCAAAGAAGTCTTTCACTCTGACTGGCTAGCGAACCCTGTTCTCGTTCGCAAGAAAAACAACAAATGGAGAATGTACGTCGACTACACGGATCTCAACAAACACTGTCCAAAAGACCATTTCGGCCTACCCAGGATCGACCAAGTAGTCGACTCTACTGCTGGGTGCGGTTTGCTATGCTTTCTTGACTGCTACTCAGGTTATCATTAGATAAGCCTCAAAGAAGAAGATCATGCTAAACCAGCCTTCATCACTCCATTTGGGGCCTTCTGCTACAAAACCATGTCATTTGGACTAAAAAATGCAGGGGCAACTTACCAACGAGCTATACAGATGTGCTTCAAAAAACAATTGCATCGTAATGTAGAAGCTTACGTGGACGATGTAGTCATCAAAACAAGAAATCGGGAGGACCTAATCATCGATTTGGAGGAAACCTTCTCAAGCTTATGAGCTTTCCGATGGAAACTCAATCCTACCAAATGCGTTTTTGGAGTACCGTCTAGCAAACTACTCGTGTTCATCATTAGCCATCGCGGCATTGAGGCCAACCCAGAGAAAATATCTGCCATCATAAACATGCACGCACCAACCAGCATCAAGGATGTGCAGAAACTCACTGGCTGCATGGCAGCCCTCAATCGATTTATCTCGAGACTTGGAGAACGAGGATTACCCTTCTTCAAGCTTCTCAAACGACAGGACAAGTTCAAATGGACGGAAGAGGCAGATAAAGCACTAACGCGACTCAAAGACTTTTTGTCAAAACCACCAATCCTCATTGTTCCATCTCCAAACGAGGACTTGCTCCTATACATAGCAGCTACTACTCACGTCATCAGCATGGCAGTAGTAGTCGAACGGTCTGAGCCAGGCCATGTTTACAAAGTCCAAAGACCCGTATACTTCGTCAGTGAAGTACTCTCAGACTCCAAAACTCGGTTCTCGCCAATACAAAAGTTCCTTTATGCGATTCTGCTCATTTCACGAAAGCTGCGTTATTATTTTCAAGAACACAGCATCACAGTCATCACTGACTTCCCGCTCGGCGAAATTCTCCACAATAAAGACGCCACGGGTAGAATTTCCAAATGGGTAGTAGAGCTCGGAGCTTTATCCTTGGACTTTAAACCTAGAACAACTATCAAATCTCAGGCTTTGGCCGACTTCATGACTGAATGGACTAAAATCCAAGTACCAACACCAGTCGAAAGGTCAGAACACTGGGTAATGTACTTTGACGGCTCCCTCAGACTCGAAGGAGCCGGTGCAGGCGTACTCCTCATCTCCCCGAAAGGAGACCAACTCAAGTATGTACTGCAAATCTTTTGGGAAGTCTCAAACAACGAAGCTGAGTATGAAGCACTGCTACACGGCCTTCGTCTTGCAATCTCCCTCGAAATCAAAAGACTACTGGTATATGGCGACTCACAAGTTGTTATAAACCAAGTCAATGACGAATGGGATCGAAACAAGGACAACATGGACGCTTACTGCAAAGAAGTCCGCAAACTAGAAACAAATTTTCAGGCTTGGAATTTCATTATATCGTCCGCGACAACAACGTAGCCGCCGATGTATTATCAAAAATAGGCTTGACTCATGCAGAAGTTGCAGCAGGAATTTTTGTACACAAACTCCATAAACCATCCATACCAGAATAAGTTACACCACCAGTGGTCAAGACTACAGAAGTCACTCGAGAAATTATGATGATAGAAGTCGACTGGAGGACACCCTTCATCGACTACATCAAAGACCATAAATTAACATCTGACAAAAATCAAGCTGAGCAAATTTCCCGACGAGGAAAACACTACGTTCTAGTCAAAGACAAGCTCTGCAGGAAAAGTGCATCATCAGGGGTGCTCATGAAGTGTGTCACCCGAGAAGATGGCCAAGAAATCCTAGAAGAAATTCACAAAGGAATTTGTTGCAACCATGCATCCTCACGAACGATAGTAGGCAAGGCTTTCTGAGTAGGCTTCTACTGGCCCATGGCTTTGGCAGATGCAAAACAGTTAGTTCAAAAATGCCAAGGCTGTCAATTCTTCACTAAACAGCAACACATCTCTGCCTACAAACTAGTCACAATCCCTCCAACATGGCCTTTCGCTTGCTGGTGGCTAGACATGATAGGACCATTGCCAACTGCATCAGGAGGATTCAACCGAGTACTCGTGGCCATCGACAAATTCACCAAATGGATCGAGGTCAAACCAGTTACCTGCCCCAAGGCAGACCGAGTCCTCGACTTCTTGGATGAAATCGTACACCGTTATGGTTTTCCAAATAGAATCATCACACACCTGGGATCCAACTTCAGCAATCATGACTTCTGGGAGTACTGCGAGAATAGTGGAATTGATGTCTGCTACGTCTCAGTTGCTCACCCACGAGCCAATGGACAAGTCGAGCGTGCTAATGGCATGATGCTCGAAGCTCTCAATAAAAGACTACACGACGTTGGCAATACAAAAGGAGGCAAATGGCTCAAGGAACTACCTAATGCTCTGTGGGGACTACGAACCCAACCATGCAAGACTACTGGGCTCTCCCCCTATTTCCTAGGATATGGCTCAGAAGCTATCTTACCCGCGGGCGTCATGTGGTAGTCTCCTCCAGTCGACACTACGATGAAGAAATGGCAGAAGAAACAAGACGCACGGATCTGGACAGTCTAGAAGAAATGAGATGCGCCACATTAGTTCAATCATTCAGATACCTCAACAGGTTAAGACCATACCACGACCGCAATGTTAAAGAGCGATCCTTCAACTTAGGCGACATGGTCCTCAAACGAATCCAAGACACGTCAGGGTTACATAAACTCAATTCACCATGGGAAGATCCCTACATCGTATCCAAGGTCACAGGACCCAGATCTTACAGACTACGAGAACTTTTAGGTGAACAAGTACCAAACTCTTGGAATATAGAACATCTCTGTCGCTACTACCCGTAGTAGACAAATGTACTCGAGCCTTCGCCTCAAGCAGCTCAAAAACAAACTCATTCCAACTACTCGGAGTCGACAGCCCAACTACAGACTGCAAATACTCTACTCTTGACACAAGACTTTGTCAACTCAGCAGGCATCTCAGCCTTGGTACAAAGCCTCAGAAGGGCAACGCAATTTTTTACTCAGAGTCTGACTCAAGCAGAAAAATTCAAAGTTACATATAAGTAAGGGTACTCAAAATACAACATAACAGCACAGCAAAAGACTACAAGTAATTGCCTACTGGCGGTCTACATTTAAGCCTCAGGCTTTTACAATATCACAAGGCTAATCAGGTCTACCGACTACTACAAAGGGAAGGGCCCACACGCAAGGAAGCTGCGCAAAACACAGCCATATCCAGGTCCTCCTCCCAAACAACATCAAGAACTCCTGCACTGCCGCTACCTTGACAGCGGCAACGATGAATCCCGCATGCCGCATAAGGGAGAAAAAACAAGGCTGCTTTCTTGCTAGCCTTGTCGAGCCGTCCCACACTACAGACCACACCTCCACCTCTAAGAGAGCCGGATAAAGACCACGGCACTCATCACCCATCACCCGCGAGCTCCAGCGTGTACCCAGCTGGATCACGAGCTGCAAGATGAGGTGTGCGATGAACCCTCCTACGAGGATTCTTCTAGCATCGCGGCTATCCCTACAAGTGCTAGAGTCTGTGGAGGGAAGGTGGCTCTAACCTACGAGGAATCTTCTAGCACCGGAGTACTCTTTGAAGGCTCTCTACACTCAAACAACAGTAACCGAAGGCAGTCCATCGCTACTCAAAGCCTGATCCCGGTCGACCTCCACGGCAGTCTATTTATAGCCAAGCGCCACAACTACCAACCACCCGGGAGTTACTATTCGCTCGTGACTGATGAGTCAGGACACTCTGACTCTGTCCATGTGAAAACATTCATGCCACAAAAGATAAAAGAGCACAGTACACCCGTGCATCCCCCCTTCAAGAGTAAAAGAACAGAGTACTCGGCAACCGCGTGACTACTCAACTCAGCACTCGGAATTGCTCCAAATGGCAGGATGGACAAGCATTCATTTCAAACAAAACTCAAAACACTGTCTCGAGTACTCGGCAGATTACAAGGCTATACAAGCCTAAGGCTCCTCCAAAGATACAAACTCAGACATCTTCGAAGCAATTGGCTCAGCCTCCTCGAGATATTGCACGTAAGCTTCCTCCATGCAGTTACAAGCAACACCGTCACCAGCCGCCGTCAAATCTGCCCGCGGGTAATAATACTGGACCACTGCAAGGACTTGTTTACAAACAGCCTTGCAAAGGCCAACAACCTTGCCCGGAGCAGCCTTCAACCGCTCGACCAGAGAACGGGGCTCTGCGTCGTCCTTAAGAGGAGCAATGGTATTAACAAAATATTGAGCGGCATCAGTCAACTCTTGGAGCTCGCCTCAAAGCCTTCCTATGGTACGTCCATGATCCCTACAGGCTACCATGGCCATAGCAAGCATAACTCCGTTCTGGTTCTTCCTATCCCTCTAATGCTCGCATGCAGCCTAAGCTTCAGCCAGCGATGCCCGAAGACGATTAGCCTCGTCAGCTACTCGGTCATGCGCGTTCCCCCAATCAAGGAGCTGGCTACTCGCAACAGCCTTTTTCCTCTTGAGTTCTGCAAAAACCAACAAGTTCAAAGACCCCGAGTACAGTCGGACATACTCAAAGAATAGCAAGTGCCCACCTTGATACTTCTTGTTCAATGACTTATAGCGGCTCTCCAGTTTCTCTTGCAAAACCTCATGATCCCTCCGCTCAACGGTGAAGGACTTTGCAGCATCCTCATGAACTTTCAAGGATTTCGTGACAGCTGCACTCTTGCTCCAATTGTTGATTTCGTTCCTGAAGGGCCCGAGCATTCCTTTGAGTTTTGTCATATAGATCCTGCAAATAAAAGCGAATCGTCAAGTTTTCAGCAAAAAAAAATAGTCAGACAAAAGAAACAACACACTTGAAAGCTCTGGATAGCTCTCCGAAACTCCGACTCTGACGGAAGCCCGAGTACTGGACCTTCATCACTCTTTACAACATGAGGCTCTGGAGCTGTACCCAAGGCTGTACCTGAAATGACATACATTAGTCAACACAATACAACGACTATAACACCAGTATCCCGACTACATACCTGGTGCACCTGCCTCTTTGGCCTTAGCCACATCAATTAAAGCTAGAACACCACCAGTAGACGTCGAGGAGGGTACACCACTAGAACCCGAAGGAATCGCATGATCCTCCACCGAGCAAATTACTTCTTGAAGCATGGACATGGTGGCTCGAAGACGACTAGTGTCAACCTTGGATACATCATCAACGGACAAATCAACCAAGGGAGCAGAAAGAGTAGTCGAAGGACAAGACTCCACTCCTACCTCCATAGGGATAGTGTCCTCCGCATCCCTGCATCAAAATACAAAGTCACCACATGCCTTTCAGAAAGCTCGAAGACATGTTACAAAGCAAGAATAAAAAATGCACCGAGTTGACCATGGCGGCAATTGCACGCGCTTCTTCTCGGTAACAGGCGGTCGAGTACTCAGCACCACAGGATCAGTTGATGGTCCGATATTCTCGCTTAGTCCTGCAAAAACAAGGTCAAGACTACAATAAATTCGGACTAACGAAAACAGTCAGAAAGAAAGCTCACCACTAGCGATCACATTGGACAACAAAGAGCCAGCAGCAACTACTGGCGATCCTCCCTTCGCAACATCCGCCACTCCAGCAGGCAAACCCAAAACTGCCTGGTTAGGGACCAGCAACTCAGTAGCCAACAGGGTCTGGATTGTTGGCTCGGGGGCTACTCCAGCACCCGCTGGTGGCACGTCCACTGGCACTTCTTCAACAGATGCAACATCACCATCCTTGGCGGTCGTGACTACCTCATCAGAAGTAGCCTCATCACCAGCAAGGGTCGCATCGACAACTTTCTCAGGCAACTAAAATCATCAAGAGACTACAGGATAAACTCTACCAAAAAGTTACCAATGAATACACATACCTTGGTACTCTGTGACTTCTCATGAGTCAAACTCGAGGTTGAGGCAGACTTAGCAGCAGGCCTCTTGCGAACTACTCGACATTTCTTCGCAGGAGGAGAAGGCTCATCTTCTGACTCTTCAACAACTAACTCCTTCTCAGAATGCGCCAGATAGCCGAAGAGAACCCGGGACTGCAAAACAAGTTATTACTCAAACGATGTCCCAACATCTCGAAAAATACAAGTCAAGCTAAAAACAAACCTCTTGTGGCCCATACCAAGCATCAATTGGCGAAGAGCTCCAGGAATAACCGGTACTCCCTGATAATTTCTGAAGAACTTGGCTAGCAGCGCCTCCACATCATCGTTAGATATATCCTCAGGAGACATACGTGACAGATCATTAAATCCCGAGTACTCCGAACCCGAGTGAGCCCGCTGCTGCAAAGGCTGAACTCTCCTCTTAAGAAAGCTGGCGGCCACATTAATGCCAGTAAAGCCCAGTGACTTCAACTCGGCAATCTGGCTCAGCAAGTTGTCAATCTCAGGAGTATCTTTAGGCTTGCTCACCCAGTTCGCCGCATGCTTTGGGGCATGACCAGTGACTACCAGCAAGTGAGGGTCATGGTTCCCAATATAGAACCACTTCCTCTTCCAATCACCATGGGAATCCGTCAAGTTATAGTCAAGATAAGCGCCCGAGTTCCTAAGTTGGAACCCGGGGCCTCCAAAAACATCTGTCCTAATAGCACTAGGTTGAGGCTTACAACGAAACAGTTTTCTAAATAGCTCAAGGCTAGGAGGAATGCCCAGGTATACCTCACATAGGTGTACAAAAATGGACATATGAAGCACACCATTGGGGTTCAAGTGAACCAGCTGAAGCTTATAGTACTCGAGGATACCTCTGAAGAAGTCGGATGAAGGCACTGCCAGTCCTCTCTCAACAAAATGAGCAAGCATGACAGTCTCATTGGGATGCTTCTCGGACTGCCACGCATTACCAAAAGCAGGCCTCCACTCGAGTGCCTCCTGTGGTTGGAGAAGCTTAGCATCAACTAGCGCCTGAATAGCCGCCTCCTTCATCACGGAATTATGCCATGTGATCCCAGGTGGTGGCGGCGCAGCCTAGTTTGACAGACCAACCTTCAGCGCTGGCAGCACTAGCTCTTTCCCCTTCTTCGATTTGGATCTCAACTTACCCGCCGCCGAAGCTTGGCCCTGAGTTTTCTCGGGTTTCTTCCCCATTTTCTTGATGCGCATCAGACGATCTCGCCCGTAGCAAAGACAAGAGAAGCCAATCTCCGATCACTCTCAAAGCAAACCAGCAATGGCAGCGGTGGCACTGGAAAATTGCGACGGCGCGAAGAGGAACAGGAAAAACGGGGAGAAGGGACAAAATAGATCTGCTACAATGAAACATAACCCTAACCATAAGGAGGCCCTCCCGTTATATCTCCTCCACCTCTGGATTCCAAGCATCAGTTACGCAACAATCAGGTATAAAAGAGATTTATTGCCATAATATCCAACGGCTACTCAGATTAAATGGTTTGAACACTTCATTGACAACAAACATCGCCTAAGTGCTCGGGGGCTGCGGGTACCGTACCCGATGGACAAAGTTTTCTTTTTCAGACTACCAAAGAGAAATAGCCAAAAAGCAGAATTGACCCTAAGCCTGACTTTTTGACTCAAACTAAGGCTCGGGGGCTACTCCATATGGAGTGCGATTGTCATCGCACTAGCATATAAAATTCTTAGAACAAAAGCAGCTCGAAGGAAAAAAGAGTACCTTCCAGCCACGCGACAGTACTCAAGCACTTTGGACACTACAACCACTACGAAGAACTACTCGGATGGTGGCCTCAGTACTCAAAACTGTGACGCACAACTACAAAGTACTCGGGGGCTTGTTAGGCATGTACCCTAGGCCCACGAGTAGGCCCTGAACAGCCCACTAAGGGGCGTACTCGGACACGATCAAGACAAGGGGGCTACGTAGCAAGAGGCATATCCCACTCGGACTAGTTAGGTGTGCATATGGAAACTACTCGGTCTACACCAAGTAGAACTCTGCAATCGTACCCGACTAGGATTCAAACTTGTAACCCTGCCCTCCCGAGTATATAAGGGCGGGCAGGGACCCCCTAAAAGACAACAACTCCAGTTCATCTAAGATCAATACAACCAACTCACGGGACGTAGGGTATTACGTGATCTAGCGGCCCGAACCTGTCTAAATCGTGTTCCTTGCGTCACCATCGACTCCTTGACTCTCGACGGCCCTTACCGCACAAAAGATCACCTAAGGGTACCCCCTAGGCGAGTTGCCGGTCTAAAACACCGACAGCATCATGTCACCATGGTGCATTGCTTAGGCTGATGGCAAGCTCCTATAATGAAATGGACACTCCCCCTACGAACCCAGGCAGGCATGCCTATGAAAGGGAAAAGCTACTGAAATATACAGATTCGCAAACATATCTACCTTTGAGATGGGATGCAGAAACATTGGTTTGGAAAATGAGCTCTTCCCGGCACCATCTGCAATGAGATGGTGGTGGCCTCACTAGTGGAAAACTCACCTTTAGTCCTAGTTGCTAAGGGATATAGATCCCGAAAAACCAACCGGGACTAACTATTCAGGACAAAAGGGGACTCTCTTTAGTCCTGGGACTAAAGGTAGTAAAACCAACCGTGACTAAAAAGGTTAAAAAAATAAAAAAGACCCCGCGCCGCTCCGCCGTCCCGCGCCGGCCGCCGCTCGCCTGCCCGCTCATGCCCCCTGCCGCTCTACCTGGAAGAAAGGGCCTGTGCGAGATAAGGGAGAGGAGAGGAGGAGAGAAGATAAGGTAAGGGGAGGAGGAGATAAGGTGGATAGAGAGGGGTGAGAATAAAGGTCCTGGGGAGGCATTTAGTCCCAGTTGAAAACACAACCGGGACTAAAGGCCCCCTTAGTCCTGGTTGGTATTTTCAACAGGGATAAAAAGCCCCCTCCCACTAGCCATTACAACCGGGACTAAGGGGGGGCTTTAGTCCTGGTTGGTCTTTCCAACCGGGAGTAAAGCTCCCCTCGTCGGTAGTTCATTTTTGATCCGGGACTAAATGTCCTTTTGTCCTGGGTCCAAAAATAACCGAGATAAAAAATGTTGGATGGAAGATGAGTTCTCTATCAGTGCCTTCCGCGATCTGGTGGCGTGGACTGTTGGCAAATTTTCTCCCACTGTGGCTCTTGCCGCTGTTGGCCCATGATGATGGCGGCAGGTTCAATTCGATGATGACGGCACAATAGGCTATTCACTCAAAGTGGAGACACGAAGGGTGGCACGATGAGAGCTACCCCGAATCCGGCGATGAACCGTGCACCGGGGCTTGGCTTACCTCTTGGATCGACGCAGAGGGACGGCGAGTGGAGGTGGACATAGGCCTAGGCCATGAAACCTCATCAGGTCGCTCTAGCTCTGTGCGGGTGGGGAGGGGAAGGTGCACGCGGCATGGCTGCGCGAATGGGGATGGTTGGCGGCGCACTGGCTGATTTCATGGAGGGATTGGAGGTGAGGAGTTGGGAGCATGAATATGGGCTTGTGGACCGAGAGGATCAGTCTACGAGGTCTACGTACACCGGGTCTACACGAACAGGTATCCTCATCATTTAACTTGAGCCATTGATTTTGAGATCTAAGGCTACAGGATCTTCTTCTTGCTCTAGTTAACGACGACGGCAAGTAGGAATGGCGGCGCCATGCAGATAATACGGACTATGGCTGGGACCTCGCCGGAGATAGCCTAAGACGAGCTACAGTTCATGAAATTTGAGGGGAATAGGCAAAACGGAATGGTAAAGAGATGGGGATCAGATCTCTGATGTCAGAAGGAGACGATAAGGCCATGAGTCGGAAGAACAATCAATCGGGTCCCACGTGGACCAGCCCTCCAGGCAGCGGTGATGAGCCCGTTGATAGTCCGTGTGTCAGAGTTGATGGGCGAGCTGCCGGCGAGGAGGGCTCTCCTCTTCACATTGTCAGATGATCGTCTCGCGGAGGAGGAGCATGTCGTAGACGCTGTCATGCTGGCGCCCTCTTGGACTATGACATCGCGGGTGTTACGGGGGCGTGGGAGGGGCGGAGGACCCAACGGTCTCGAGAGTTTTCTGGGCAGCATGCGGGCCGTCCGTCCACGCGTCGCAGTGTTTTGCGGCGCGGAGGGTTTTTTGAAGCGGGATTTGCTAATTCGACCGAAGGAAACGATCGAACGGCCAGGGTGGCGAGTTGGCAAAGCGAAGGTTGCCGCCGCTCCCTGTTGCACGAGGAAAAAGTCCCCTTGCTACGTTTCTTAAGTTGCAGAGAAGAGAATTAATCCGGCACTATTTTTTTAGTGAAAGATGACGTGTCCATTAACCTTTGTCAATCTCAAAATATATCAGCTCATCCATTATATATCATGTAGGTACAACGCGACATTGACCAATTGCATATGGGCACCATTTCTTGCCCAACCATTATGTATCGTGTTGGTACAGAGCGCCCTCGATCAGTTGCATATTGGCACCATTTGTTTGGCATATATCCATTATATATCGCGTAGGTACAACGGGTTTAGCCAACTATTATCATTCACGTGCCAAGTACAGCGGTACTATAGCTGACTAGTTGGACACGTACTCGCCTCGGTCGACGCTACTTGCTGCACAAGGCGTTGGACAAAAATAACATGAAGTCACGGTCGCCTTAATAATCTCACGGTCCGGCCGCCTCCACGGTCACGGCCGCATCGGCACCATCACACGCCATCGAACTCAACGAGGTATGGGCGCTCCTTCCACACGACGGCGTGTGCTTCGGCCCGAGATCCTTCATCATTTCAATTCAAGTCTTCCTCGCTCAAGCAAGCTTAAACTCATGAAAAACGATCACGAAATCCTTGTCCCGTCTAGAGCATTCTCCCCCTCCCCGGCGCCGGCGGTGCACGCCAAAATCATGGCAGTAAACTGAGTCCTTTTTCTTCGTTTTCTTTTCACAAAAGTAACTGTGTAGTAGATCTAGGGACCTAAGCATGACCCACTAATTCGCTGACCCATGTTTTACGGTCCTGTTTGGCACAGCTCCACTCCATAACTCCAGCGACTCCAGCAAAAAAAATAGCTAAACACCCCAACTCCAAAACTCCATGGAGCTGCCAACTCCATGGAGCTATGGTACAAATGGGGTGGAGTTTTGGAGCACCTCTTTTGCTGCTCCAAAACCCCCTCTTTTGAACCTCCTCGTGGAGTTGGTGGGTAATTACCCACCACTGCCACTGATTACACAAAAATAACGTTTCATCTGTTTGCCTCTTTCTTTCCATTCTCCCATGCGCCTTTGTTTCTTTCCGTTCTCCCGTGACTTCACCCGCCCGCACGTGTACCTGCGCTGGCAGCTAGCCTCGCCGCCGTCGTAGCCCCTGCCGGCAGCCCGAGACAGCCGGCCGAGCCCCGCCTAGCCCCACCACCGCCGCAGGCCGGCCGAGCCCCGCCGCGAGGCGCCCTTGGCCCGACGCCGGTCCGCCCGCACGCCTAGCCCCGCCGCCAGGCGCCCCTAGGCCCGTCGGCGGCCGGAGCGCCCCACCGCCGGCCTTCGCGCCCCCCTGCCGAGCCCCGCAGCCGGCCTTCGCGCCCCCCTGCCGAGGCCCGCCGTCGGCCTTCGCGCCGCTCCGCCGAGGCCCGCTGCCGGCCTTCGCGTCCCTCCGCCGAAGCCCCTCCGCCGGCCGCTGCGCCCCGAGGCCGCCGGTCTCGCCCCGCTGCCGAAGGCCGCCGCTGGCCACAGCGCCCCACTGCCGGTTCGCCCCGCCGCCGAAGATCCCCCGCCGAAGGTATGGTTTGTGCAAGTGTGACCTTTTAGATCTTTCTTGTTCTACACTAATGACACTGCCAGTTGAAACTCTGGTGGAAACAAACCACTTCCTCCGGCTAAAACAAAGGAAATTTAAATAATGGTGCAAAATCTTAGATTTCTGGCGAAAGCGCATACTTTTTTATTCGATTGTGACCAACCAAAAGTGGTGAACAGATTGCTCGTTACCCTAAACTCGAAAGCCATAGCACGGTACTCGAAAGTCGTAGCAACAACCACGGGCCTCTGGTGTTCCCGATCTATTTTTTTGAAGTAAAATCAGAGGATTAGGTGTGATTGTACATGTACATGTAAAAGCTGGTTTGCATGCGGATGATCTATTTTGTAAGTGACCTGTTTTGAGGTGAACCAATGCCTAAATCAATCAAAATCTTTTTGTCATCAAGTACTAATGCTTAAGCTGATTGCATGCGGATGTCTTCTTGAACACTAGTTTGCATACCTAAGTACAAAGTAATACATAATTACGCACACTAGTTCAACACATGAGCGCTGTCAAAAACAAACCGGTTCAACTTGAACTCAAGTGCTAAGGTGTTACTAGGTGGTCAAACCCTAAGCCCTGGCCACTCTTTCCTATATTGAGATCTTTCTTCAGAGTTCGGATTATTTTTTTTTACTTTGGAGGAACTTTTTCAGAATAAATAGTGAAGATTCATGAGTTGTTGATTTACCTAAATTTTCTGTAGGTTGATGGTCTGCGGGAGCACGTGAAGGAAAGTGGACTTGCAAAAAAAATCGAGCTCATTATCACTTCCGCTTTGGTGAGGTATATTCTCGTCTTAATATATTTGTGTGCACTTGTAATGTTCTGGGTGCATTGATTGATAGGCTTCATAATGTTTGGGAAATTGATATGCGCAATCTCGAGTGTTGTGTGTGTATGAAATTGATATACTCCATTGTTGTGTGTGTATGAAATTGATATACTCGAGGTCTTCTAATATGAAATTTGTGAGTTCAATATATGCCTGAAATTGATTGGAATTCGGAGAACACTCGAGTGTTGTGTGTGTTGTTTGCCGAACAAGTTGAAAAAGGAAATCGGCCAAACACACACTTGAATGCACTTGGTTATGCTGAGGTTGAGAAAGGGTTCAAGGAAAGGACTAGAATTGTGGCTACCAAGGGTCAGATCAAGAACAAATGGGACAAGTTGAAGGAAGATTTCAAGGCATGGAAGAAACTAATGCTAAGGCAAATAGGAACTGGTTGGGATCCTATAAAGAAGACTATTGCTATGGATGATGAATGGTGGAAAAAAGCTAGAGCTGTAAGTTGGTTAAAAAATTTTCCTATATTTTTTTCCATATGTCAAACCTGTTGGTAATACTTATAATAATATTATGTGCTTATTTCAGGACATTCTGGGTTGTGGCAAGTTCAAAAAGAAGGGCCTTGAGAATGAAGATGAATTAGCCAAGTGTTTTGCTGACATTACTACTATTGGTATTGATCATTGGTCTCCTCATGCTGTGAATGTTGAAGCAACCGAAAATGTTGATGTGACACAAGATGAGGCAACCAATTTTGAGCCAGAAGGTGATGATTTCATTCCTAAAACACAAGAGGAGGATATTGGTATTTCTCCTTCACCTGCGAGTGGCAAGAGACTGGCAAGGCCTGTTGACAGGAGTGGTAAAAAAGCGAAGTCTTGAAATGCACTCCTAATTCAAGAAGCAGTAACAAGTATGGTGAGTTCAGCCAATGAATATGTTTCGAAGAGACATGGAAAATATTCTATTGAGGAAGTAATGGAGGTTGTGATTGCTTGTGGGGCCGGTTATGATAGCAATGAACATTACATGGCGTCTGAACTATTTGTGAAGAAGGAGCAAAGGGAGATGTTCATGACCTTGCCTACTAATGAGATTAGGTTCAATTGGCTTAGAAGGAAGTACAATGATAAATATGAAAAGTAGAAATTAGCTTAGTGAGAGTGATGTCATTTGTGTATGCTACTATTTTATTTTTATCGCATGTGTGGTACATTTTATTTTATTGTATTTTATTTATGTATGACAATTGTATCTTACATTTCATTTATGTCAATGTTCACAGATGTCTTCAAGTGAGTCTGATGAATCTAGTGATTCTGATGATGAATATTTTTTTAAAATGGTTGAGAGCTATGGTAAGCTAGCACAAAGTTATCATGACAAATATATGGATAAGGCACCACCGAGATTTATGTTTTCACAACAAAGTGGAATGGGTTGGCTGATGGAGACGGTAAACACTCCAGGGGAGTGCCATCGAATGCTTCAGATGAATGAGGTTATTTTTCAGGATCTTCATGATGTGTTGGTTGAGAGGTACGGATTAAAACCATCGAAGCACGTGAATACTCATGAAATATTGGCCATTTTCCTATTCACATGTGGTGGGTGTGAGTCAAATAGAAGAGGACAAAATAAGTTCAAACACTCAGGTGAAACCATTAGTAGAAAATTTCATGAAGTTCTAAATTGTGTGGTTGCCATGGCACAAGATTTCTTGAGACCAACAGATCCTAATTTTCGCAATGTGCACAAGAGGATTAGGAATGGCAAGAGACCATACCCACACTTTAAGGATTGCATTGGTGCACTTGATGGAACCCATATTTGTGTGTATTTATCACCTGAAGAACAAGTGAGATATATTGGTAAGACTGGAATTGCAACTCAAAATGTGCTTGCCGTTTGTGATTTTGATATGCGCTTCACCTATGTGGCTGCGGGTCAACTGGGTTCTTTGCATGATACTATTGTATTGTACCATGCATTGGAAGCAGATGTAAATGTCTTCCCACATCCTCCTCAAGGTAAAGATTTTTTCTTATGTTCCTTTTTATATTTGTATGCACAAACATATCTTATTTTACATATGTGTAGGCAAGTACTATGTTGTAGATGAGGGCTATCCTAATCGTCCGGGGTATCTGGCTCCATACAAGGGTGAAAGGTACCACTTACCCAAGTGGCATCGAAGTATGGAACCAAATACTCCAAAAGAGAAGTTCAACCGTATACACTCATCTGTTCGTAATGTTATTGAGCGGTCATTTGGAGTATTAAAAATGAAATGGCAAATCCTTTACAAGATGCCCGGTTATTTCATGGTCACACAAAAGAAGATTGTTGCTGCTACTATGGTTCTACACAATTTCATACGTGAACATGCTAGCGTTGATGTGGACTTTGCTAATTTTGATAGAGATCCTACCTACATGCCTACTATTCCGGAAAGATACAACAAGTATGCCGTGTCTCAACATGCCTCCGATGGATCAACTTTAGAATCAAGCTTGTGACTATGGACACCTTTCATGATAGTATGGCTACATCAATTGCCCTAACATGGAATTAGTGCAATGATTATTGTAACGACCTTAATTTGGAACTATGAATTTATTTCGAAATTTTAAATTTTTGGAACATGTAATTTATTATTATTTTGGACTTCAATGCATGTACTTTCATTTTATATTTGTGATAAGTAGTTCAAGTCGAACCAGGGGCAAGAAAGGCAATCTACCCTCAAACTCCTCTTTTTTGGAGCTAGGGACACCCTCCCAGCCAAACACCCTCACCAGACAGCTCCAACTCCACCAAGAGCTGGCTCCACCGGGAGTTCTGGAGTAGAGCAGCTCCACCCAGAGTTGGAGTCATGCCAAACAGGACCTACATATGGAGCTCTGATATTATAGTTAATCGTACGTACCCATGCATTTATTCATTTGTCCTGTACGGCTCACTCTTTACTCCGTGAGTCCTTTTTCTTTTTATTTCCACATCCATTGTGGAGCATTGGCAACAAGGCTGAGCTAGTGATGGGTTGGGCTAGGAAGCAGCATCCTGATGATGTGTGCCAAATGAGAGCGCTCTCCACCCCTGTCGCACCTCCCCTCGGAGCCCTCTCGAGCTCTACCTCTGCTTCACCATGTTCGTGCTTAACTCTGCTCCCTCCGGCCATGGATCTCTCTTCTCTAGATATTCACCCTGGTAGGGATTTTAGTTCCAAAGTATGGGATCTCCACCACGTCTCTGTAAGTAATGATGGAACCCCAAATACCAAGAATTTTTTTCTGTTGGCTTAATTCAGTCGTTTCAGATTTAGGCTTTCCGAGGAAGCAGTTGAACTTTGCCTCCATTCTATACTTGGAGGTACTCCCAAAAACTTGTGCACTAGCTCGATGAGCAGATTTTTCATTTTGTTGTCTCCTGTAAGCAAGTGGGTCTTCTTGTTCTTCATTTGCGCTCTTTTGCCTGTGACTTGTTCAGATTCTCCTTCCATCTCTGCAATGACTCTTGCTTTTAAAATACTCTGGCTTTCACCAAAGTGGATTCTGGTCCTTCTTTCGATTAGAATCGTGTTGGTGCCAAGAACTCCAAAAGGGAAAATCTTTGCTATGTGAATGTCATACGGTTGAACAAATGCCCTCTCGCTGGAGCAAATGCTAAACCTTTAGGGGCATCTCCCAATAGTGGATTTGGTTCTTCATCTGGTTCTGGTACTTCATCTAGGCTTCATCATAGTTCATCGGATGGGATCTATCCCTTTCATTTCAAAACTTCGGTCTTCCAGAGATTGGTTTTTCCACGAAAATCAGTGTTTGATCGTCTAATGTTTCCTCCCAACAATGCAACCCGAATTTTTCAAAATTCAAACTCTTAGCAAGCTGTCCCGACTACAAGGTCAAAAGGCCCACTTTCCTCGCAGCTCAATACTGTTGAAGGTGGTCACATTTACTGCAAAAGGTGTTTATCTTCTAACCACACCCGGTTTTCATGCAGTAATCAGATTAAATGTTGCCAATGCAAGCGTGAAGGTCATATTATGAAGGCCTACCCATAGTTACACAGTCATCAAGGTAACTCTAGAGCGCCACGCCATTCTTTCACTGACTCCTTTTCATTGGTAGGTAATACACACAATTGAAATGAAAATTGTTGGACTTCTTGGTTTAAGGCAAAGGGCTCGCTGATGGATGGACCTAGCTCAAGTGGGCCGCCACATTTCTCCTCTCTCCAGGAATTTGGTCAAGTGGTTTTAGGCCTCAAGGCCACCGATGTGACCCCTGCCTCTTCGCCTTCCTCAACCCCCTAGCTAGAGCAAGAAAACCACACTCACGAAGGAAACACCAGTGATACAGTTGAGGTGATCGCTGGGGAACCTTGTTCCTCCACGGCAAAAATGGTGTTCCTCGACATTGATCCTGCACCTATGATGCTGCTAGGCTTCTCGCGCGTTTTGGTGGAAGGAAGGGAACCCTTCATTCGTATGGTGACGCCAAGGGCAAGACCAAGCAATGAAGACCTCGCCATTGTCACTGTTTCTCAACTTCCCCCGGGTGAGATTCCTTTTGTTGAGCTCAAAAACTCTATTCTTGACTTGTTGGTTGATCAATATGGGCTGCAAGTTAGAGACATTCAAAGATGTCCTTTCAGTCATGGTCAGGCTTATGTTAGGCTAGCAAGGATTTCATATAGAGATGGTCTGGTTTTCCATAGCTCTCATATGCACCATGGTCTGAGATTTGATTTTGTCAATCACAATAGAGGTGCCAATGCGAGGAGAGTCAATTTCAACAGAGAGTGCTAGTTGATGCTTATTGGTTATCCCCTGGATTAGCATTCAAATGAGGAAATAGGGGATACCATCAAGTTTTTTGGTAGGCTGCTATTCTGGCAAAGAGATAATGTGCTGGCTAGAATTATCATCAAGGCTAGAGTCACAAATTTGGTGGATATACCTCACTACATTGTTATCTATGAAGGAGATGATTTTGAGGGAGTGTCCGTAACTGTCCAGTGTGAAATACTTCAGCAGCATATGATGGGTGGTTTGCTACAGGATGAAGACATTCCTCCTGGAGGACCACATGACAATTTCAACTTCCCAGGTTTGAGGCTTGGGCAACCTGGTCTTCAGCATGGTCACCCTGAAGCATGGCCCCAGCCTCAACCACTGGATCCTACACCTGTCGATGATTTGCATCAGAATAACATCCCTGACCTCAATATTGACCCAATGGTACTGGACAACAATGACAACAATCCCCAACAAGAGGAGATCATACCTAATGACTTGGAAATTGAGTAGGAGAATATTCAAGAGCTGCCTGTAGAAGACAATCCTCTAGTTAGCTTCTCCCTGCAACAAGGATCCTTTGTCAATTCCTCATCAGTTAATATGGAAGCTCCTATGAATAATGCTGGTTCACCATTTACCCTACCTGTACAAGAACAACCTGTTGAAGACCTTATGCTAGATATTGTGCTTGGTTTATACGTTCCTGCACCTAATTTCATTGCTCTTGAAGTACAACTGGAGGATCTTGTACATGATGAATATAGTAGGCCATGAGATCATAAATCACCAACTATCACCCCTACACATTGCTCAGGAAGAAGAGTTAGTGCTTGATCTGTAGGCTCCTGTCCCTAATTTAATTGCTCCTGATGTTCAGCTAGAGGGCCTAGCACAGGAGGCCCACATAGTAGTTCCGAAGATTATGAATCACCAACTAGTACCTCTACATATTGCTCAGGAAGAAGGGCATGTGCAAGAGCCTCATAATGAACCAGCAATCAACCTAAATATGAACATAAATGTGGGTCTCTCCAGGATTTTGGGCCAACCTGCTCTGGACCCAAGACTCAATGATTTTTTTGGGAAAATGGTACAACCCAGCAAGCCTCACCCAGACTTATATAGACTCTAGGCAAAGTTCTTTTCCCCTATTGGATGTCTTGAACATGTGGTGGAAATTCCAAAAGATTGGGCCTCTTTCTTCATAGTGATGTTGCTGTCTCCTAGAAAATTTGAATGGGCAAAATCTTTCCTTTCCTCCAAAGTATGGAAGCTTATACTCACTTGTAATGATAGGGGGTCGATGATGTCCTTTGCCATTCTAGCTTCCTGCCTTAAAATGCAGATCCTGAATTCCTATGAATGAAAATAATGAGCAGAATGAGAATGGGCCTCCTATCACTGCTGCTCCCAACACCCCTTCTAATTCAGTGGGTAGTTTTGATCCACTAGTGGAAACCAGTAACGGGAGAAGTTTAAGGCTGAGGGTGAGAAATGATGGTTTCAAACAAGACAACTGCACCAAGAAGGATTGCTTTGCTTGCTCGACTTCACCACCTGGCCTTTCTATAAAGGCAATCAAGAAAATTGGAGAGCCTGCATGCATGATTGCCCCAATGACTTTTTTTAATGATACTCTGCGTTCCAAATTGAAGACTGGCAAGACTATAGGAGAGAAGAAGACCTCCAAGAAAACAACCTCTAGCAAGACTACCTCAAGCAAGCTGGAGATGAGGAAAACGAAGAAAGCAGATCAAGATCATGATGAACCAAGCAAGAAGTCCAAGAACTAAGGAGAAGATCAAGCTCCTTCCTTTTGGCAGCCTTCATCTTAGGCTAGGATGTCTTTTGTTTCTTTTTAAATCCAATTGCAGCTCAGTCTGCCTTTACTTTACTGGTTGTCTAAGAACAACCTCTGGTTTCTCCTGCCTATGCTGCTCTTTATGGTTTCTTTCTAGTTGGATTCCTTGGGCTCTGATGGTAAACTCATTTTATGCTAGCAATCATATTGGAATATGTCCTCCTTTATATGATGCTTCTGTCCCCATTTGGCTTCTTCTGGCAAGCTGTGCTTGTAAGAATCTAGACAGCTCTCTTAACTTTCTTCTAAAATGAATAGATCATATCCTAAAGAGCCTGGCTAATCTTAAGTTGGAATATCAGAGGAATCAACTCTAAAGGGAAGTGGGATGCTATTAAAAGTAAAATTGTAGAATCCAAGTGTGATATTGTTTGCCTGCAGGAAACAAAAAGAGAATTCTTTGATGCGCAATACCTTAAAAATTTCTATCCTCCCCAACTAGATAATTCTGAATTCCTACCCTTTGCTGGTGCCTCCGGTGGAAGCCTCATTGTGTGGAATGGTTAAAAGTTCTGTGGCAATCTAATCTTCTAGAATACTTTTGCACAATCTGTTGAATTTCAGTGCAAGCTCTTAGGTGAAATCTGGATCCTAACCAACATATGCACCTCGCCCCCTGAAGGGAAAGTAGAATTCATGAATTGGTTTAAAGAGATAGAAATGGCTGAAGATATAAAATGGTTAATTGTTGGGGATTTCAACCAGATCAGATCACCTGAAAATAGAATCAAACTAGGAGGGAATTTATAGGAAATGTTTGCTTTCAATGAAGCCATTAGCAAACTCTACATGGTGGAACTGCCTCTAAAAGGATGCAACTATACTTGGACAAACAAGCAGTCAACTCCCCTCCTAGAAAGGCTAGATTGGTTCTTCACCTCAAATACTTGGACTACCATCATGCATAATATTGTGGTCTCTGCTCTCTCTAGGGATACATCTGATCACACCCCATGTCTCATATCTGCCACCACAAGTATTCCAAGACCACAGTTATTTAGATTCGAAAATTACTGACTAGCACATGAAAACTTTCAGGTTGTACTAAACCATGGTTGGAACATTTCTATCACTAATTCTGACAAAGCTATGAAAATTAGTGCCAAGTTCAAAAATTTGAGAAGAGTTTTCAAAGCATGGAAGAACCAGCTGCCAAACCTAGCCAAAACCATACAAAACTGCAAGGAGGTAATTGCCTTTCTGGATACATTGGAGGAAACTAGAGACCTTACTCTAGAGGAATGGAACTTTAGATCAATCATCCAGGGCCAATTACAGTCTCTTCTACATCAGTAAAGGGAAATAGTGAAATGGGTCAAATTTGGAGATGAATGCCTTGAATTCTTTCATGCAAATGCCTCCATTAAGCATAGAAAGAATACAAAAACTATGTTAAGGGATGATTCTGGACAGGAACACTATGATCATGAGACTAAAGCTCAACTACTTTGGAATGCTTTTAGAGACTTGGAACTCTAAGTACTCCCAGATGTTTCTTGATTTAGGTTCCCTCCTGGACCCTGTAACCGATTTAGATTGGCTGGAAATCTCCTTCTCTATGGAGGAAATTGAGAACATTATTGTTGATCTGCCTAACCATAAATCCTCTGGTTCTGATGGATTTAATGGTGAGTTCCTTAAAAAATGCTAGCCCTTAATTGCACAAGAATTTTATGATCTATGTGAGGGGGTTTTTGAAGGAAACATCTGCCTCAAAAGTATAAATGGGTCTTTCATCACCTTGGTTCCTAAGGTGGACTGTCCAATTTCAGCTGGGGATTTTAGGCTCATTTCTCTGATAAACTCATTCGTAAAACTTATCACTAAGCTCCTGGCAGAAAGGCTTCAATCTATAATTAGAATATTAATTCACAAGAATCAATATGGCTTCATCAAAACCAAAACCAACCATTACAGCTTAACATGGGCTTTTGAGTATTTGCACCTCTCCAAAAGTTTGAAGAAGGAAATGATCCGTTTGAAAATGGATTTTGAAAAGGCCTTTGACAAAATAGAGCACCAAGCAATACTGGAAGTTTTGGCCAGCAAAAGCTTTGGAGATAAGTGGGTTGGGTGGATCAGGGACTTCCTTTCAACTAGAACTTCATCTATTCTGTTAAATGGTGTGCCAGGGAAAACAATTCATTACAAGAGAGTACTGAGATAAGGTGATCCCTTATTACCTCTGTTGTTTGTTCTAGCATCTGATCTCCTTAAGTCAATGGTCAACAAAGCAAAGAATGATGGATTACTCACTCCCCATGGGAGCTGGAACTGATTTCCAAATTGTGCAATATGCAGACGACACATTAATCATTATGGAAGCATGTCCCAAGCAGCTCCTAGTCCTCAAAAGTCTGTTAAACTCTTTTGCTAAATCAATTGGCCTAAAAGTGAACTATAGCAAAACAGTGATGGTTCCAATCAATCTATCCAATGCGACACTAGAGACACTCGCCAATAGTTTTGGCTGTCAGAAAGGAAGCTTATCTTTTACCTATTTGGGTTTACCCCTTGGAACCACAAAGCCCAAAATAGAAGACTTTTACCACTGGTTCATGTCGGCCATACATCTATGGGCTCACCGGAAGGTTTGGACAGTCCTACAATATGGGACTTACACCGAGACGTGTCATACATGGAGACTACGGTGCAAGATGGCGTGGTCTACGTGGAGGACAAGAACTAGTCGAGGATTAGGAAACTACTGGTAGCAATTAGAGTAGCACTCTCTAGTCGAATCTGACTAGTATTCTTGTAAACAACCGACCTGTAACCCTGCCTCCGGCAATATAAGGTGAGGCAGGGACCCCCTCCAAGTAAATTTAATCGATACAATACAACCAATACACAGGACATAGGGTATTACGCGACATAAGTGGCCCAAACCTATCTAAATCATGTGTTCGAGTTCACCATCGAGTTCCTGATCTTAGCAAGCCCCACGCATAAAACACTACCTCGGGTACCCTCTCGGTAGGTTGGCGGATCTAAACACCAACAACTGACGCGCCAGGTAGGGGCTCTCACAGAGAATCCATGGGCAAACTCGGTGGCTCAAGTCATCATCAAGCCCACCATCATGTTCGAAGTGAGCGCGACATTCATCTTTGGCTCCTGGGTCTGTGTCGCAGATAGCGTTGGAAACTTCTATCACCACATCACGCTGGCCTCGGAGGAGAAGCAGTACGACATCTGTTGGAGGTATGCCCTAGAGGCAATCATAGAGATGATGATATTCCATTTGTATCCATGATTTATGTTGTGTTCCTTGAATATTCATTAAAGGCTACATGAATTGATTTGCAATTATGTGAATTGTGTGTGAAACTCTTTTACTTGTATGGTTATTCTAAAGTTGTCCCTAGTTGGAGTTCATGTGAGGACACACATGAATATTAGACTAGCACATGTATTAGTTGATGACTATGTTTCACAAGTCATGGACATGGAGATGTTGAACTAATAATGTGGGCACATGTGGAGACATGTGCTAGGACTGACCCAACATGAGAAGTAGTTCTCTCTTTAAACAACATATACGCTTTGTCCTTAGAATTGAGATTGTCGCATGTATTCAAGATGTGGATCGACCTACTTAGGGGCTATCAAACGCTACGCCGTAACAGGGTAGTTATAAAGGTAGCTTTCGGGTTTGTCAAGAAGCATGCTATGAGACATGGTCAATCAAGATGGGATTTGCCCCTCTCTGATTGAGTGATATCTCTGGGCCCCTCGAGTGATCGGATCCAAAAATGCATGGCCATGCTACGTACGGTTAAGAGTTAACCTACAAAGGGATTCCGAATCACAGGATCGAGAAAGAGCGGTCGGCTTGAAGCTAGACCAAATATCGTGAGGCAAAGGGAATAGCATGTATATAATGTTGTGATGGTTCGTCTGATATGATCTTCGTGTGCATATAGGAGTTGGCACGTCTTGCTAGAGGCTGCTACTGACTATTGGGTCGAGTAGGAGTACTCGGGCCATGTCTATACGTATCCGAACCCATAGGGTCACACACTTGAGGGGCTGGAAGTCCAATTCGGATGTGATCCGAGTTGGATTAGGTTTAGAAGTACTAATGGGCCTCGGACCCAGAGACCCGTTAGGAACCTCTATGAATAGAGGGGTGGGGACGCCCTAGGGTTTACACCTTTTTTGGCGAAACACATCTGCCGTGCCTCCCACGCCCTCACCTGTTGCAACTCACGGATCTAGCAGTCCGGCTTGCGACGCTTCCTCCCTACACGTGTGGATACCTTGGAGGTGTTGCGCCTGCAGCACTTGGATGAGCCACCGACGAGCCACGACGAGCCGCCGACGAGCCACGACGAGCCGACGACGAGCCGCGGCACGAGGGCGATCTTGCTGCACATGTACGAGCTGCTGGATGTCGACGTGATTGACTACGTACGACTACGCTGATCGACTTCGCTGCATCGACGCGAATCTATATCTTCCGCACCAGTAGTGCATCGAGTGGTAATCTCGTGATCCTTATACGGTAGTTTTTCTGGTTTACGCGGTAGAAAATTTTGTTTTGCGCTAGTGTAGCCTACCTCGTATCCCAATAGTGGTATCAGAGCCGTAGCTGTTTAGTTTTGGATTCGGGATGTGTGCATATGGAGATATGCGAGTTTTCAGTTTGATCTATGTCCTAGTTTCGTGTTCTTGCTGCAATGGTAGTGTAACGACATACTCCTACCGGTCGGGTTTCCGCCATCGGAGTTAAGTGATACACGTAATTCTAGTTGCAGTGAGCGAAGATCAATGTGATTGGTCGAATCAAAATCCAGGTTCATACGCCAGGCGCATGAGATGTGCAATAGTAGATGGGATCTACTACCGGGGTCGGGATTTTTACCGTGTGCGTATGCTTCGGTAAATCAGCCGTAACTTTTCGGTACGATCTTGGATCGAGGTGAATTTTATATGAAAATTGAGCTGCAGAAAAAGTTACACATGAAATTCAACAGTATTGCCGTTTTCGGCGAAATTAGATTTCCCAAATTCGGCTTGGAAAATAGAGTTTCGGGCCTCCGAAGTTTGGAACATTAGGACGCTTAACTCTGTTTTTGCAGGATATATGTATCTTGTGATCAGTATGGCCCCTTTGTGTATGTGATGCATGTGTGTAATTCATTCATGACCTGCGTGTCACGCGTATGGTAACACGGCAGGAGCCATATGTGTTGTCATTTTAATGTATTTGATGGTCTGCGTACAAATCTGTGATGATCCAAGCAACTATGTAATCTTCATTACTAGCTTTTTACTAGCTATTAGGCGTAATAGCATGTTCTAGTTCTTTGAGGACTCATCACCATGAGGATGGTGCACATGGAACATGGAGATGGAGATCACCATGGTGAACAGGTTCTATGGAGATGGAGATTACCATAAGAAAACGGGCCATACTGTGTCACAACTGTGTGAATGCTATTCTGTTTATGTTTTACTTTCTGCATGCTGTGATGTTAGAAGTAGAACGATCCCTGACAAAGTTTAAGTTAGTATGCCCTCCCAACTAAAACTTGCACCATCGCATGTCTTGTACAATTAGTGGTGGGTCTATGAAATTAGGGTGCCACTAGTTTTCCTTGATTAGACGGGTTTGTGTCGGACACTTACACGCATAAGGGTTGGTTTGCTTAACAAGGTTATCTTAACGGTTAAGGACCTTGGGGCATAAAGGTTGAGCGCCGAGACATGGAGATGTCACCCAACAACAGGAGTCATATGTGATATGATTAGCAAAAGTTGCTTACCGATCTACCTTGTTTGCTAGCGGTGATGCTAAAGCTCACTAGTAGACTTGTTAGTTGTGGATCCTGAATCACTAAGTATCAATAGAGGGATATTGATTTTAGTGGGAGTAGATTCTGTTAAAATAGTTTAATGTGATTTGCTCTATCATGGATACGTTTGTCTTAGTGTATTTTGCATTACTTTTGTTGTAGATTAAATGGCACCTAGCAACACCACACCGTTTGCTTTGCATTTGGTCCTTGAGAAGGACAAGTTGAATGGAACAAACTACTCGGATTGGATCCGTAACCTAAGAATTGTTCTCAGAGCCGATAAAAAGGAAGATGTTCTAGACACCCCACCACCAGTACCTGCTGATGATGCATCTGCTGCCGTTAAGGCTGCTTACAAGAAGGCATTTGATGCTAATCTTGAGGTAAGCTGCCTTATGCTTGCTTGCATGGAACCCGAGCTACAGATGCAGTTCGAAACAAATCATGAGGCACACAATATGATTATGGTGCTCAAGGACATGTTCCAGACACAGGCTAGGACTGAAAGGTTCAATGTGTCCAAAGCCTTTCTGGAGTGCAAGCTAGCAGAAGGTGCAGCAGTAGGACCACATGTAATCAAGATGGTTGGTTACACTCAGCGATTGGAGAAGCTGGGCTTCCCAATGGGCAAAGAATTGGCCACTGACTTCATTCTTTCATCTCTTCCGCCTAGCTATGGGAACTTCATCTCGAACTACCATATGCATGGGATGGAGAAGGGTCTGAATGAACTGTGTGGTATGCTCAAGATAGCAGAGGTTGACATTAAGAAAAGCGCTAGCAGCAGCCATGTGATGGTTGTACAGAACAAGCCTACCTTCAAGAAGAAGGGCAATTCTTGGAAGAAGAAGGGTAAGGCTGGAGTGTCCAAGCCAAACCCAGCGCCAAGGCTAAAGCTGGACTTGCTCCAGATAAAGAGTGCTTTTATTGTCACGAACCTGGTCACTGGAAAAGAAACTGCAAGCAGTACCTAGCTTTGTTGAAGAATGGTGGAAGTAAGAGTACTTCTACCTCAGAGAATGATAAGAAGTAGAAGCGTGAAAATAGGAGAAGTTGATTTCCGCGTGGGCAATAATGCAAGAGTTGCTGCGTTGACCGTCGGGACGATGCAACTCCACCTCCCGTCAGGATTTATTATGGAGTTGAATATTTGTTATTTCGTTCCTAGTTTAAGTCGAAACATTTTGTCTCCTTCATGCTTGATGAGGGATGGTTATTCATTTGTGAGTGAAAAAAATGGTTGTGTGATCTCTAAGAATGATATGTTTATGGCTTTTGCACCCATTGTGAATGGATTGTTTGTTTTAAATCTTGATGGTTCACCTGTCTGTAACATAAGTGCTAAAAGGCCTCGGCCTAATGATTTGAGTCCTACCTACTTGTGGCATTGTCATTTGGGTCATATAAGTGAAAAGCGCATGAAGAAGCTCCATTCTGATGGACTTATAACTTCGTTTGATTTTGAATCATACGAGACATGTGAGGCTTGCTTGCTAGGCAAGATGACCAATACACCTTTCACAGGATTTCCTGAGAGAGCAGTAGACTTGTTGGAACTCGTACATAGCGATGTATGCGGACCAATGAGCACGACGGCTACAGGAGGATTCCAATACTTCAAATCTTTCACTGATGATTTTAGTAGATATGGCTATGTCTACTTGATGAGGCACAAGTCTGAAACCTTTGAAAAGTTCAAGGAATTTCATAATGAAGTTGAAAATCAGTGTGGCAAGAAAATTAAGGCCTTACGATCTGATCGTGGAGGTGAGTATTTGAGCCACGAGTTTAGCAATCATCTAAAGAGTTGCGGAATTGTTCCACAACTTACGCTACCTGGAACACCTCAGAGAAATGGTGTATCCGAGCGACGTAACCAAACTTTGTTAGACATGGTTCGATCAATGATGAGCCAGTCGGACCTACCATTATCATTTTGGGGATACGCTCTAGAAACAGCAGCTTTCACACTTAATAGGGTACCATCTAAATCCGTAGTTAAGACACCATATGAGATGTGGACTGGAAAGGTTCCCAGTTTGTCTTTTTTAAAGATTTGGGGATGTGAAGTGTTTGTCAAGCGACTCCAGTCGGACAAGATCAAACCCAAGTCGGATAAGTGCATTTTCATGGGATATACAAAGGAAACTTTGGGATATTATTTCTACAACCGGTCAGAGGGCAAAGTGTTTGTCGCTCGGAACGGGGTTTTCCTAGAAAAGAGTTTCTCAAAGGAGAAAAGAGTGGAAAGACAGTGCATCTTGAAGAAGTTCAAGATGGGCCGATTGGGCAAGAACTAATGAGTGATGCTAACGTAGCAGAACAAGTTGAGATACCCATGGCAAGAGAAGCACCGCCACAACCACGAAGGTCGGCAAGGCTCCGCGAAATGCGGGAAATATTATTGTTGGACAATGATGAGCCTGCGACATATGCAGAAGCAATGATGGACCCAGACTCCGAAAAATGGCAGAGTGTCATGCAATCCGAAATAGAGTCCATGGGAGACAATCAAGTTTGGAACTTGGTTGACCCGCCTGATGGTGTTAAAGCCATAAAGTGCAAGTGGATCTATAAGAAGAAAAAGGACATGGATGGAAATGTTCACTTCTATAAAGCACGACTTGTCGCAAAAGGTTTCAACAAGTTCAAGGAGTTGACTACGATGAGACTTTCTCACCCGTAGTGATGCTTAAGTCCATTCGGATTATTCTAGCTATAGCTGCATATTTCGATTATGAGATATGGCAGATGGATGTCAAGACAGCTTTCCTGAATGGAAACCTAGCTGAGGACGTGTATATGATACAGCCTGAGGGTTTTGACGATCCGAAAAATGCTGGAAAGGTATGCAAGCTTGAAAGATCCATTTATGGATTGAAGCAAGCATCTAGGAGTTGGAACATTCATTTTGATGAAGTGGTCAAAGGGTTTGACTTCACCAAGAACGAAGAAGAGTCTTGTGTTTACAAGAAGGTTAGTGGGAGCTCTGTAGTATTTCTAATCTTATATGTGGATGACATATTGCTGATCGGAAATAACATTCCTATGCTTGAGTCTGTAAAGACTTCACTGAAAAATAGTTTTTCGATGAAGGACTTAGGGGAAGCGGCATATATTCTGGGCATTAAGATCTATAGAGATAGATCGAGAAGGCTTATAGGATTAAGCCAAGATACTTACATTGACAAAGTGTTGAAGCGGTTCAGCATGGAAGAGGCAAAGAAAGGGTTCTTGCCTATGTCACATGGCATACATCTCAGCAAGACTCAGTGTCCTTCGACTGCTAATGAGCGGGATCGCATGAGTAGAGTGCCATATGCCTCGGCTATTGGATCTATCATGTATGCAATGATAAGTACTCGCCCAGATGTTTCATATGCGCTAAGTATGATAAGAAGACACCAGTATGATCCACGTGAAAGTCACTGGACAGCGGTGAAAAACATTCTTTAGTACTTGAGAAGGACTAAAGATATGTTCCTCGTCTATGGAGGAGAGGAGGAGCTCGTTGTAACAGGTTACACCGATGCTAGTTTCCAAACCGACAGAGATGATTCAAAGTCACAATCAGGATTTGTGTTCACGCTAAATGGTGGTGTTGTTAGTTGGAAGAGTTCCAAGCAGGAGATGGTGGCCGATTCTACGACAGAAGCCGAGTACATCGCGGCTTCGGAAGCTGCGAAGGAGGGTGTTTGGATAAGAAATTTCCTCATTGAGCTTGGTGTGTTCCTGAATGCGTCCAGCTCATTGAATGTCTACTATGATAACAATGGGGCAATTGCACAAGCAAAGGAGTCAAGGAACCACCAGAAGAACAAACACGTAATGCGGCGATTTCAACTCATTCGAGACTTCGTTAACCTGGGTGAGATCAAGATATGCAAAATACACACGGATCTGAACATTTCTGATCCGTTGACAAAACCACTCCCGCAGGCTAAGCATGATGCGCATGTAAGAGCTATGGGTATTAGGTACCTTCTAGATTGACTCTAGTGCAAGTGGGAGAGTGTTGGAGGTATGCCCTAGAGGCAATCATAAAGATGATGATATTCCATTTGTATCCATGATTTATGTTGTGTTCCTTGAATATCCATTAAAGGCTACATGAATTGATTTGCAATTATGTGAATTGTGTGTGAAACTCTTTTACTTGTATGGTTATTCTAAAGTTGTCCCTAGTCGGAGTTCATGTGAGGACACACAAGAATATTAGACTAGCACATGTATTAGTTGATGACTATATTTCACAAGTCATGGACATGGAGATGTTGAACTAATAATGTGGGCGCATGTGGAGACATGTGCTAGGACTGCCCAACACGAGAAGTAGTTCTCTCTTTAAACAACATATACGCTTTGTCCTTAGACCTGAGATTGTCGCATGTATTCAAGATGTGGATCGACCTACTTAGGGGCTATCAAACGCTACGCCGTAACAGGGTAGTTATAAAGGTAGCTTTCGGGTTTGTCAAGAAGCATGCTGTGAGACATGGTCAATCAAGATGAGATTTGCCCCTCTCTGATTGAGAGTGATATCTCTGGGCCCCTCGAGTGATCGGATCCGAAAATGCATGACCATGCTACGTATGGTTAAGAGTTAACCTACAAAGGGATTCCGAATCACAGGATCAAGAAAGAACGCTCGGCTTGAAGCTAGACCAAATATCGTGAGGCAAAGGGAATAGCATGTATATAATGTTGTGATGGTTCGTCTGATATGATCTTCGTGTGCATATAGGAGTTGGCACGTCTTGCTAGAGGCCGCTACCGACTATTGGGCCGAGTAGGAGTACTCGGGCCATGTCTATACGTATTCGAACACATAGGGTCACACACTTAAGGGGCTGGAAGTCCAATTCGGATATGATCTGAGTTGGATTAGGTTTAGAAGTACTAATGGGCCTCGGACCCAGAGGCCCGTTAGGAACCTCTATAAATAGAGGGGTGGGGGTGCCCTAGGGTTTACACCTTTTTTGGCGAAACACATCTGTCGCGCCTCCCACGCCCTCGCCTGTTGCAACTCACGGATCTAGCAGTCCGGCTTGCAACGCTTCCTCCCTGCACGTGTGGATACCTTGGAGGTGTTGCGCCTGCAGGACTTGGACGAGCCACGACGAGCCGCCGACGAGCCACGATGAGCCGCGGCATGAGGGCGATCTTGCTGCACGTGGACGAGCTGCTGAGGAGCTGCTGGACGTCAACGTGATCGACTACATACGACTACGCTGATCGACTTCACTGCATCGACGCGAATCTACATCTTCCGCACCAGTAGTGCGTCGAGTGGTAATCCCGTGATCCTTATACGGCAGTTTTTCTGGTTTACGTGGTAGAAAATTTTGTTTTGCGCTAGTGTAGCCTACCTCGTATCCCAACAACATCAACCTTCATCACCAAATTTTGAAGGATTTTGTTGAAAAGTTCAATGAAATTTTTGACCTCTTCCGAGGTTCAGGGGACAAATCCGAGTACAACTTGAATTCTCCCACTAGTTGGATTGGTTCCCACGAGCTGGCGCTTAAGCCATCGTGTGAATTGGTCTACAATACATGTTAATTCCCGATCGGACTCCGAAACTCGGGCGTTGTCTACCAAGACACCTTGTCCAGAGCAATTCAACTCAGATTTGATCAAGAACCTCGACTACTACTTGGATCCGGACAAGGAGACTCCATTATCAGGTCCACAACAGGGCCTGGTTATCACATCTACTCAGCAAGCCAGATTCGTTTACTGGCCCAACATGAAGCTATCTGCTCTCGTCAAGGATGATGAGTCACGCCTTATCGCCCACCTTGATAACCACCCATACCAGGAGGGAACCCCTCTGTCGCCTATCTACAAAGAATATGGCTCCATAGAGGTCATCACGTCAAGTTCGGGTAGTTTCTCTTCAGAGCGGGAACTACTCGCCATCGTTGCTGCTCAAGATGGTAATGGTGAAGAACTGCCAGAAAGGAATCCGCGACACGAACGTCACCCAGATGACATCTCGTAGGATGAACTCACCGCCAACATGGTGGGAGAAGAAACCAAAGCTCAAAGGGATCAACGATGAGCAAGAAACACTGCAAGAGCTGAGCGTCACCGTCGCTTTGCATCTGATTTACCCATCATGAACTTGGACCACGCGTTTGAAGCAGTTCAATCATGTCAACATCACACTCCTCTTACCACCATTGCATCCATTGACCTGATGACTCGGGCAATACCACAAACAAAGTACACCAGGCAGCTGGCTCTATTCCTGGGGCATGCGTAGGAGCAACTTGATCAACAGAGCCCGATAAACTCGGTTTGATGCACCTAATCCTACCACGGCAGTAGCGCCAGACCAAATCGCAATGAGGGTGGAAGAACAAGTCGAAACGAAGTACCAAGAATCGAGAACCCCAGACCAAGCCAGCACAAGGCAGAAAGTAGTCGGGTGGAACCCTCGGCAGGCCATGGCCACCATGGGCCCCACCTATAGCTTGAACGCCCAGTACATGACCACCGTCAGAAGCTCAACAACAACCACGACGCTCGTGACATCATCGAAGGGCGCCACCACGAACACGAGCAAGAAGTTGAGTACTCGGGAGAAGACTCTGATGGGTTTCCCGCCTTCTCAAAATGAGTACGAAAGACGGTTCTACCTGACAAGTTCAAACCTATGGGTATTACCAAGTACGACAGCAAGCAACATCCAGTCCAATGGCTGAGATGCTACTCACTGTCAGTCCAGGCAGCGGGAGGAAATGATGACACCAAAGTTATCTACTTCCCCATTTGCATGGAGGCAGGGCCACTCACATGGCTCGAATCCCTAAGAAGGAACTCCATCGACACATGGAGTCAACTTAAAGTGGCATTTACAAACAACTTCGCAGGGGCAATGCAGCATCCTGGTAATAGGATCGACTTGTCTCAAATCAAACAGCAACAAGGCGAGATCCTGCGTAGTTATCTACGCCGTTTTTGGACAAGAATGCCACTATCATGGACATCACGGAGTGGAACGCCATAGATTGCTTCCAGAACAGTCTTTATGATCGTCGGATGTTCCAAGATTTTGGCAAGAGACGCCCTGAAGATATCAAATCTCTCAAGATTATGATACAAGCCTGGGCAGACAAAGAAGACAAAACGATCGAGTGGTTCGAGTCTAGTTGTAATAGAGGCTGAACAACAACAATCAAAGTAATGGCCAACGCAACGACAAGAACTGTAATGATAGACACAACAATGACAACTGAGGTAACTACTCGGGGGGTAAAAATTGCAAGAGGAAGTCAGACAATAGTATCACGGTGATGTCCTAGTCCTCCAAGAAAAGTGGTGGAAATCAAGAAAGGACTCCGTTCATGGAGCTCCTGAAAAAGTAGTGCCCATGGCACCCACACTCTAAACACTCTGTGATGGATTGCTATAGCTTTCGTAGAGTCATGAAAGATCTGCTAGAACCTTCTAGAGCAAAGGATAAGGGCAAGGCCAAAGAATACAAAGATGATAACGACAATGGCAAGTTCCAAAACCCATCCAACATCGTCAACGTCATCTTTGGTGGCACACTGGGTACTGCCACAAAGGGGTCCCATAAACTAGCCCTTCGGGAGATCATGTCCGTTGAACCAGTGATGCCTATGTTCCTCAAGCGGTCTGAGGTGCCAGTCACCTTCTTAAGGAAGGATCAGTGGACTAATTTCTCAGACCCAGGACGCTACCCTCTCATCCTATATCCAGTAGTCACAGGCTCTTGACTCACCAAGGTCCTCATCGATGGCGGTAGTGATCTCAACGTACTCTTTGCCAAGACTTTAAGGAAGATGGACCTAGACGTTACGGATATACTCACCCCGACGAACTCTCCGTTCTACGGGATTATTCCAGGCAACACCGCTGTACCCCTTGGTCAGGTGGTTTTGCCAGTTACCTTCGGGACCAAGGAACACTATCGGGCAGAGTACATCCAATTCGAGGTTGCCAATTTCAAAACGTCATACCATGCTATCCTCAGAAGACCTACACTGGCCAAATTCATGGCCATCCTGCATTATGTGTACCTAGTACTCAAAATGTCGGGACCCAAGGGAGTACTCTCCCTGTGCGAAGACTTGAAAAGATCTTACGATTGTGACACAGAAGCCGTGGAGTTGATAGCGACTACTCAAGTGCCAAACTCCATGATGCAAGACTTCGTTGCCTCCAAGAAACTATCTCCGACAAAACTCAAGATTCTAGAGAAGAAGTCGGGGGCTACCAAGGTCAAGCCGGCACGTGTAGTTGACATCAAAGCCATTGACTTTGAGACTGGAGATAGCTCCAAGATCACCCTGATTGGCTTAGGGCTGGACCCCAAATAGGAAGATGCACTTGTCAGCTTCCTCCGGGCCAACCGAGCATCTTAGCACGGAAGCCATCTGATATGCCAGGAATGCCATGAGAGTTGATCGAGCACTCACTAAATGTGGATCCCAAGGCTACACCCAAACGACAATGACTACTTCGGTTCACCCAAGACAGAAGGGAAGCAATCAAAAAAGAGTTGGACAAACTATTCGCGGCTGGTTTCATAAAAGAAGTCTATCATCCAGAGTGGCTGGCCAATCCCATCTTGGTTCATAAGAAAAACAACAATGAGTGGAGGATGTGTGTCGACTACATGGACCTCAACAAGCACTGTCCAAAGGATCCCTTCAGGCTCCCTAGGATTGATCAAGTCATTGACTCGATGGCTAGATGTGCTCTGCTTTGTTTCCTTGATTGCTACTCAGGATATCACCAAATGGCTCTCAAAGAAAAATACCAAATCAAGACCACATTCATCACCCCGTATGGAGCTTTCTGCTATACTACAATATTCCAGCTGGGGTCTTAATCCACGAGCTACACAAGCCATCCATAGTGGAGCCAACACCATCAAAAACTACCGATCGAGGCAACAATGCGCCAGACCAGGAGGTTATGATGATCGATGTAGATTGGAGAACCCCTTTCATCGACTACATCAAGGAGCACAAGTTATCTCCAGACAAGAGAGAACTAGAGCAAGTCTCGCGGTATGGTAAAAACTACGTTCTACTCAGGAATAAACTCTACAAACGAGGCGCATCATCAGGAGTACTCATGAAGTGCGTTTCGCGGCAAGATGGCGAGGACATACTGGAGGAGATCCACAACGGCATCTGTGGCAACCACGCATCATCAAGAATGATCGTGGGCAAAGCTTTTAGAGCAGGATTCTATTGGCCTACAACTCTCGCTGATGTTGAAGAACTACTCCGCTGATGCTAAGGTTGTCAATTCTTCGCCAAGCAGGAACACATCCCTGCATACAAGTTGATCACCATACCACCCTCTTGGCCCTTCGCATGTTGGGGGCTAGATATGATCGACCCACTGCCTACGGCGCCTAGAGGGTTTAACCGAGTACTCATGGTAATCGACAAGTTCACCAAGTGGATCGAGGTGAAGCCGGTCACTTGCCCCAAGGCAGATAGGGTACTCGACGAAATCGTCCATCGCTATGGCTTCCCCAATCACATCATTACAGACCTGGGCTCGAATTTCAACAATCACAAGTTCTGAGTGTATCGTGAGAATAGCAGGATCAACATTTGGTACATCTCTATCGCTCATCCGTGGGCCAACGGCTAGGTTGAGCGTGCCAACGGGATGTTACTGGAAGCTATGAAGAAACAACTACACAACATTGGAAACATTAAAGGTGGCAAGTGGCTCAAGAAGCTACCCAATGTCCTCTTGTGGCTTCGCACATAGTTGTGCAAGCCCATAGGGTACTCACCCTACTTCCTGGACTACGGATCAGAAGCCGTCCTCCCCGCCGACGTCATGTGGAAATCCCCAGTAGTCAAACAGTAGAAGGCATCTAGACTTAGACAGCCTCAATGAAGCTCACTGTGCAGCACTCGTCCAGTTAGCAAGGTACCTTGAAGGAATTCGCTGCTATCACGATCGCAACATCAAAGAACATTCGTTCACCACAGGCGACATGGTCCTCAAGCATATCCAAGACACCAAGGGCTGCGCAAGCTAAATTTGCCTTGGGAGGGTCCTTTCATCGTTTCAAAGGTCACTGGACCTGGATCGTATAGGCTCCAAACTCTCACTGGAGAAGAAGTCGACAACTCATGGAACATTGAGCACTTGTGTCGATTCTACCCATAGTTTACATATTCATGTAAATTGGCCATCGGCCTCAGTTGTACAATTACAATTCAATAAAACAGGGTTATTTTTTGTTGCAAACAACTAGTCTCTACCTATTTGTGTCTTGCAAAAGCAAAGCTCACTGAGCTATTCAGCTCCTCCGGGTACTATCACCCAACTCGCGGCTTGTATTCACAAATCTGTACATACCTTTTGGGTTATTCAACTTGTTTGATAGTAGCAACTTGCAAAAAGCAAGTCTGCACACAAAAATCCCAAGCTAGCCAGCTCCTTGGACAAATCTGTCCATCGATGGTCTTCACAAAAGAAGCCGTTAGTAAACTTGGGAATTACCCATACCTCCCGAGTTCTTATCTAGACAAGTTTGTCTAGTCGCAGCTTGTAATAACAAGTCTGTAGTCCCAGGTCTTCAGAGCACAACACTCAAACAATCTAGAGAGATTGCAAAGATAGGATCTAGTTGATGAAGTCCTAAAGAGTCCACTCACCCAAAGAGTCTGACTACCCAGGTACCTGAGTACTCACACCCCACATAAAGGGGTCGCATCCTAAGGCTACTCTACATTGTGTATCTTAGGAGGCTTACAAGAGTAGCCTTGAGCGCAGACACTCATGGCTACCACACGAGCAACTATTCCAGGTAGTTCGGGAGATGCACTAAACCAAGAATTTAAGCAAGTCGACAAGCAATAGATATTGCGACAAGACTTCAAATAATTTACATTTGATTTCATTCATGACATGTTTATATTACAATAACTTAATGTTTTTTACATCATAGCTACTCAAGGTCTATCTAACCGGCTACTTCCTTAGCAATGGGAGCCATCTCCTGCAGGTATTGTTGGAATTACTCATCAGTGCAATCTTTGGCAATCCCTTTTGCCACAGGAGCCAAGTCGGCCTGCAGGTAGAACGACTTTACCAAGGCCAACAACTGCTTTGAGATGGACTCTACCATCTTCTGGATATAGCTGGTGATCTTCACGGGTACTTCCTTCAGTATCTATGCTAAAGGATGGGGCTCCACCATCTTTTGGGGGCTCCACCATGTCGGCGACAGGCTGAGCAGTTTCTGTCAACTCCTTCAGAGCAAGTTTAGTTGCCACCAACTCAGCCTCTTGCACTCGGAGTTTCGTCATAAGATATACCATCTGGACTTCTCCATCGACGCGCAATTTCTTCTCTTTCTCTAGCTTGTGCTCCAAAGTCTCGTACGTGGTGGACAACTTATCGTGTTGATCCATGACTTGGTAGTACGAGTTCTGCTAGTCCATGACGTGACCCTAAAGATTGTTATTTTCTTTGGTGAGCTCTGCAAGAACAAAGGCAAGGATCAAGTTAGTATCTTCAAGTACAAAATAGTACTCAAAGACAGCGGGAGACAACACATTACCTTCCACACATTGGTTCAACATCCTATTGCGCTTTCGAAGGTGGTCCTTCTCCTCTGTGGTTCTCTGGACAAGATTCAGGTACTCCGCAGCTTGCCCGTCATACTTCAGGAGGAGTACTGCCACTCCCTGGCTAGCTCCTGTTCCAGCGCCTGAGCCTGCATGATGGTGTCCCCATACCCCTGGTTCATCTCTGAATTCCAGCCGGAGTGCTCGATCAGTTCATGCAAAACAAGAGCAAGTACTCATGTAAGCAACGAGTACCAATTTCAAGTCAAAGACTAGAGCAGAAGTGAACTTTACCTCTATGAATTCACCTACACGGTGATGCATCTCCATGACCATGGCCTCCATCTGAATGGTGGTTTGAGGGTCAGCTAGCAGCTGGATCTTCTCCAGGTCCACCCTGGAAGCAATCCAGGTTTCTTCATGCTCTTTGTGCTTCTAAACATCCAGCACACCGCGAAACCAGTACCTAGCTAGTTGATGGACCAGCTTCTGAAGACGCAAAGGAGGCTGCCTCACGACTAGTCGACGGCCCCGCCTCGGACGGCGGGACGATGGCTGGCACTTGCAGTACCCCGGCAGCCTCAACTTCGGCTTTTGGCTTGGGGGCTACAAGCACGGCCTTGACTTCACCAGTAGCCGCCACCTCTGCCTCAGTCTCTGCCTCCGGCTCAAGGGCTACCAGAGTCGCCACCACTAGGAAGTAGTCGCCGCCACAGGCTTGGCCACCGGCAACTTGGGGGCTGGCACTACACCGACATTAAGTGATGCTATAACATCATGCATAAGGGATGCGACAAGAGATAGTACACCTAGTGCTACTTTTGGCACCGGCTGATCCTCTGGCGGCGGAATTGAAGGCGTCAGGATGAGGTCTTCGGCTGAGTGGCTACTGCCATCACCCGCGGACTTTGGGCTTGGACCTCCAATGTCAATGTCGGTGGATCTCCTGAAAAAAGACAAGTGTGAGAAACACGCCACATGGCAACATCAAGCTGCAATCAATACTCGATACTTACTTGGTGGACCTCTTTATCTTTATGGAGGGCCCGACCCCAAGAGGCAAGGACTTGACAGTGGCTGACGGCTTCTTCGATGCGGCTCACTAGATCGCAGCTGGATCCTCGCCAACCTTGGCTGCCATCTCCACTCTTTGAGTAGTCTGCGTCGGGATGGGGTTGGCCCTGGTGGCAGGGGACTCCCTGTCATCCTTTGGCTCAATGACTTCTTTTATAGTCGTCAGCTCCTGCTGCACGACTGTCATAGTCATTTTTGCCGCCTCTATCTCCTCCTCGACTACCTACAAGTCGTTCATGTCACAATTAAAGTTAGGCATGGCGATAAAGCAAACAACTTACAAGTACTCGATCTTAAGGATCTTGTCCTTCTTCGAAAGTGATTACCAGATGTGGGACTTCATCAACGGACGACTTCTTCACCACCCGCTTGGCGGCGGCAGTGCGCACCTTCTTCGGGGGTGGTGCCAATCCGGCTTCCAAGTCGCCCTCAGCTTCATGCTTGGACGTCCCAGAAGATGACCCTACCTTGTCTGAAAGATGGGGCTTGACAAAAATTTCTCAGCAACTTCTAAGTCAGAGCGGCTGAAGGAGGACCAATCCTCCAATTCCTCTTCCTTCTCCTCCTCCTCCTTCTTCTCGATCGCCTTATGTATAGCCAAAAGGGTCTGTACACACGGAGTGGTGTCAACCGGGCCAGGTGAAGGAGGGATGGAGCAATACAAGTGAAGTTCTTCCTGCAAGCAGAAGACAAGTCAGCAACTTGACAAGTATAAAAATTAGTACTCGGGGGCTGCAGGCCACGGGTACTTACTTGGTTTGCCGGGTTGGCGATGCAGTGTCCTCGCATGACCGTCAGGGTCCCCCTGATGTGCTTGAAGAAACGCTTCAGCCGCGCCATTACCTAATCCACAGACAAGTCTTGTGATGTCATCCGGGACGGGTCATTGGGACCCGAGTAGTCGTACCCCCATGTGTAGCGCAGCTGCATGGGTTGCACTCGCCTTCTCATGAAGCTGAAGGCCACGCCGATGCCAATCAGACCCTCCCTCTTGAGCACGGCGATCTTCTCCTGCAGCTCTAGCAGCTAAAAGCTATCTGCGGTAGTCAGCTCGTCCAACTAGTGATTGTTCCAGACTAGTCGGTGGCCAGTCACCTTGGGAAGACAGGGCTCATGGTTTCCAATATAGAATCACCATTGCTTCTAGCCCGAATTGGAGTCTATCAATTCGTACTCCAAGTACAGGTTTTTCACTTGTTCCCGCAATTGGATTCCCACCCCTCCCCCCCCCCCAATTACTTCAGTGTGGTCTATTCTGGGCTGGGGTTTAACTCTAAAAAAATTCCTAAAGAGTTGGAAGTGTGGCTAGATTCCTACGAAAGCCTCACAAAAGTGCACAAAAATGGCAACGTGCAAAATTGAATTGGGATTGAGGTGGACTAATTCCAGATTGTAATACCTCAACAAACCCCGAAAGAAGTCGGATGAGGAGAAAGCCAGACCTCGCTCGATGAAGTGCGTGAAGATGACGGTCTCATGGGTGTAGCTCTCCAAAGGCTAAAGGTTGCCGACAGCTTCCCTCCAATTGATGAAGTCCTTCTCCTCGAGCAGATTAGCATCCACCAATGCTTGGAAGTCCACCTCCTTCATCATGGACTTCTTCCAGGTACAGTCTTGGTTTGCCGACGCCGACTTGTTTGTCTTGCCGTACTTCAGTGCTGGCAATTGGATCTCTTTCTCCTTCTTCATGGCCTTCCACTTCTTGCCCTCCGCCGCCTTGCTGGAGGTTGCTTTCTTCCCCATTGTCACAAGAGTCTTCTTGCGCATAAGCTCGGGGGCTAAGTAGTAGGGAAGGGTGGCACTTGCGCTCAGGGATTGCAAGCGGCGGTGCTAAGGCTACAGTGAGGAAGATGAACGAGTAGAATGGCTCGGCTGAAATGGAAGGGATGAATTCCTCCGTTATTTATAACCGCAACATAGTTAACCGAGAGGCGAAATTAATGGCGAATATTCTGTTTTTTAAAAGGCCTCAGTTATCGCTGGACGGTTTCCAATTTTTCCGGAAGAGATAAGGTTACTGTTGGTGAATGGTCACATTGATCAGTAGTTGACACTTATACCCAAACTAGTTGTGTAACGGTTCGGGGGCTTTGTGCCACGTGCCCATCAGCTAAAAGAATTTTTCTTTTGGGTTTAAAGGTAAAAGAGATGTGAAATTACAAGATTAACCCTCGAACTGATTCTTCGATTCAACCTAAGGCTCGGGGATCGCACTTCCATATAAAAATTCAAGGTTGAAAATTCAAGACTAAGTTAAATGAGGCTTAAGCACATTCTATCTGCATGGCAGTACTCGAGTTCCTTCGAAGACTCAATCCGATGGAGTACTCAAAGGAGCACCAAAAACTAGTCGGAGACATCTACAGAAGTACTCGGAACTGCTACATTTGACTAAAAAGTACTCGGGGGCTTGTCGGCCATACATTTATAGGCCCACCAAAAGGTTTGGACAGTCGTACAATACGGGGCTGTACACCGAGACATGTTAGACATAGAGACTACGGTGTAGGATGGCGTGGTCTATGTGGAGGACAAGAACTAGTCGAGGATTAGGAAACTACTCGTAGCAATTAGAGTAGGACTCTCTAGTCAAATCCGATTAGTATTCTTTTAAACAACCAACCTGTAACCCTATCTCCAGCAATATAAGGCGAGGCAGGAACCCTCTCCAAATAAGTTCAATCAATACAATACACCCAACACACAGGACGTAGGGTATTACGCGATGTAACATCCGCAAAATCACCAACTAAAATCACCCGTTAAAAATCACTTTCAAAATCTTTTTACCACTGAGCTCCCGTAAATCTAAAATCTTCCCGGCGATTTCACCGTCCCGGCACCCAAGCCGACAACCATCATTTTATCCTTGCCCGTAATTTTTGCCGCGTGCCGATAAACAGACCACCGCGCGTGCTCCGACTGCGTGCTGCAATTGCCGCCGGTTTCCCTTTTCTTTTTCTCTTTTTCCCCTCTCTTTTAATTTTCTTTTTCTCCTTTTCTTTCTTCTTCTTCTTTCTTCTTCCTCCTTCCTTCTTCTCTCTCCTCCTCCTTTCTTCTTCCTGGCGCACACTACCATGGCGCCATTACTCCTCCTGGCGCCCAACCTCCTGGCACCATACCCCTCGGCCACCTGCCCCCCGGCCCTCGCGCGCCCCGGGACCCGCGCCGCCCGACCCGGCGCCGGCCGCGCCGGTACCCCCCCTCAGGCTGCGCACCCGTCGGCTGACCCCGTGCCAGGCCCCGCCTCCGGCCCCGCTCCACGCCGCCCGTCGGCCCGGCCCCCGCCTCCGGCCCCTCCTGCGTCGCCCGCCGCTCGACCCCCCCGGCGTCCCCCACCGCCGGCCCGGCCTGCCCGGCCCCCACCTCCCTGTCGCGCGCCGCCTGTCGGCCGGCCCCCACCTCCTTGCCGCCGGCCGTCGCGCCCCCACCGGCCTATAAAAGGGCCGCCCTCCGGCCTCCTCGCCACCACCACACACTCACCGTCCCTCCCTTGTTCCTCCCACACGCGCCCCACCAAGCACCGCCGCCACCAGTGCCTCCTCCACCCGTGCGACGCCGCCCCTTACCCATTGTCGGCTGCCCCCTTCCCCATCCTCAAGACTCTAAGGTGAATAGCAAAACGGAGCCCTCACAGCCTCCTCTACCCTCTCCCGCCACCTCCCCTCGCCACCGGCGAGCCTAGGCCGCCACCCCTAGGCCGGCCGCACCCCTCCTCTCCTCCTCACTCTCCCTCTCTGTTTCTTGGGAGAAGAAGATAAGATTCCCAAAATTTCCGATCTAACCCCCTGAAATCCCCTATTCGCAAAATAACCCTTCCACCTCTCTCAAAGGTTGTTTTGCAGATCTGCCCTTCCACTCCCAAAAATAATTATAGATAGGTCCCTGGTTTCTCACGGATTAGTCCTAAACCTCCTTTTTAAGCCCCTAATCCATGTTTACCTCGTCATTTCATGCGCCAAATTTCCTCCAATTAATCCCAAATCCGACCACGTCATCCTCCAGTATACTTCCGCCGATCCATATCCAAATTTCCCAAAAATACTCATTCTACCTATTTTCCGTTCGCGTTCTCTGTTCGGAGCTCAATAGGTAAAATCTTATTTTCTTTTATTTATTTGTGTGCCCGTTTGTGTGTGCCGTAGATCGCGGAGTACCCGAGGAGGAGTGCGAGGAGGAATTTGACCACGAGCCCGAGCCCGAGGACCAGCAGCACGAGCCGAAACTCCCAGAAGGCTTTGAGGACGGCAAGTCCAATCTCACCCTTTGATGCATATTTATTCCCAGTTTTTCAAACACAACCTATTGGCCTATTTTATAAAAATGCATATTGTTTTATTGCAAGACATGGTTGGATAGCCACCCCTTGATTGCTATGAACATTCCTTGATTGTCCTATATTTATCTCTAAATATGACTTGCTCTGTTTAGATGATAATTACTGCTAGAATGCTTAGGAATTCGTTACTCAACTTCAATCATGATTACAATGGTTTATTTAGATAATAAATGTGTGAGTATGTTCAAATGGGAAAATGGGTTTCCGGGTTCAAAGGCAGGGAATGTGTAGATAAGATGGATGGGTGTTTCTTGTGTGAAATACTAGAATGTTGGGCTCGTACCTTAGTAGTTGAGCAAGGTTGGGAGATATCCATCTTGTCATGGTTAAGCACCGAGTTGATGTGTCATCTTGCCTAATTCAACCATCGTGCAACCACTCGACCATTGTATGGGTAACGGCTTAGCATAAATTCCACTAGCTAAACTGTTAGTCTTCAGGTGTGCTGGTGAGCAACGGGAGCCCATGGAAAAGGAGTAAGCTCTTGGTGACTTAGGTCCTGGTTAAGACCTTGATGATAGGTTGTTAACCCCTTGGGTGCTTCCGTGTTGGCCAGTCAGTCTAAGCTAAGGTGGGTAATGGCTTTGTTAGGATCCGCACCGGCACTAAGGTGATCGTGCTGCGGTACCCTACTTGTGGGAAAAGTGTACAACCTCTGCAAAGTTAAAACCTATCTGGGTAGCCGTGTCCATGGCATTGGATGAGTTACGGCTTGGTCACATAACTAGCACTTGGGAATGAATGGTTTTCATGGCATGTGTGTTGGAATTTGGAAGTGCCCGGCAGTTGTGCCGTGAGCTATGGCGGACGGGGAGTCCGATAGCAATAAAATTTGGATCCTTTGTGTAGGATCAACCCCGCTCAATGTTTCGGTTACTAAAGGAAAAGCTTTACAAAAACTCTTTTGAAAACAAACCCGTGCATGTGATGAAAATCTAGCTTTATTACAAATGAACCTTAGTCTATCCTTGTTATATCCTGTGCATATACTTGATTGTATCCCCCTCCATGGATGGGGTTGGACTTGTTGAGTACTTTTGTACTCAACCTTGCTTCGTTGCTACAGAGGAAGACCCGGACTTCGTCGCCGAGGACTTTCAGTAGGAGGTTGTGTCCGCACCCAACGCTGCTTGTGGTGTTGGCCTTCACAAGATGCTTCTGCTGCCATGTAGTCCCGAGTGCTGTCTTTTGGCAGTCGCTTGGTTAGCCGCCGTTATTTATTTGCTTCTTATCGCTACGTGGCTTTCACGCCCACTCCCTCGGGAGTTGTACAGTAACTGAATTATCTGTCGAATAAATGTATTATCAGCCTCCTGGGACTGATATTCATATCACATTTAGTCTCTACTTATGTGGGGACACTTCACGCGACATAAGCAGCTCGAACCTGTCTAAATCGTGTGTTCGAGTTCACCATCGAGTTCCTAATCTTGGCGAGCCCCACGCATAAAACACTACCTCGAGTACCCCCTCAGTAGGTTGCTGGGTCTAAACACCGACAGTCCAAAGGATTGAAAGAAGACTCATCTACACCTCTACCTTCCTATCTCCAGCTAGCAAATTTGAGATGGTTAATTCAGTATTCTCATCATCCTCAGTCTTTGTCTGCTGCACCATGAAACTTCACAAAGGTGTGATTAAACAGCGTGACAAATACCGCAAGCACTACCTATGGAGAGGTTCAGACATAATGCTAAGCAGCCACCAAAGGCAACCTGGCCGATGGTATGCCTCCCAAAAAGGGGGATTGGGAGTAATTAACATTTCAACTCATAATGATGCTCTTTTGTTGAAATTCCTGCACAAGTTCTACTCAAGGGTTGCTATCCCCTGGGTACACTTGGTCGAGGATAACTACTATGCCAATGGTCATTTGCCAGGATACCAGAAGAAAGGGTCCTTCTGGTGGAGGGACATTGTGAAACTTCTTGACAATTTCAAAGGCATAGCATCAATGTCAATACAAGAGGGATCAACAATCCCTTTTTGGCAAGATCTATGGAATGGTCAAGTCCCCATGCAAAGGTTCCCAAAACTATTTTCATTTGCTAAAAATCCCATGATCACATACCACAATGCAGTAGCCTTCATGATTTCCCCCAAAACTTCCACCTCCAACTATCCATACAAGCTTATTCCCAGTATCAAGAGTTACAGAACATAATTGGCTCCATCTAACAGCGAGGGAAGGATGAATGGAGTTATATTTGGGATAATGCCTCCTTTTCTGCTGACAAAGCTTACAAAAATTTAATTGGTCACATACAAGTCCATCCAATCTTCAAATGGCTCTGGAAATTGAGGTGTCAGATGAAACACAAAATCTTCTTCTGGCTCCTGCTAAAAGATAGAATAAGCACTAGAGATCTGCTAAGGCGATAGGCATTGGTTCTTGATTCTTATACTTGTGATCTCTGCATCATCCAAAGACCAGAAACAATAGCTCACTTGCTCACTTGTTCCTTAGATGCAATTTCGCCAAGGCTTGCTGGCAGTCCATTGGCATCTCAGTTGTAATTACAAGGCCAATTCTATAGATCTTCAAGCGAATTAAACTAGGAGTTCCTTTCTTTATGGAGATAATTATTCTTATGATCTGGAGTATTTGGACAACAAGGAATGATTGAATCTTTAACAACGTTGACCCAACTGTTATAGCTTGCAAAAGGAAATTTGTTGCTGAATTCTCCTTGGTACTTCTTAGAGCAAAGCCTAACTCGCTTCAAGACATGGAATCCTGGCTGCATGCCCTCTAATTTAAATTAGATCTCCTTATTCTGTTCTTTTTTTCCTTTTCTTTATTTTCTTCTGCTTTGTTTTAGAATCCAGAGACTTTGTGTACCTTTTCTTTATTTTTTTAATTAATTAATCAGTGGCGTGCTCCTCCTGTTTCTCTAAAAAAAATGACTTCGGTGGCAGATCGTCGTTGTGCAGACGGTAAGAGAAAATCGGCCTCAATTATTCATGTTGTGGCGTACCAAGATGATATTTTTGCGTGATTCAATCAACGATGTGCAAAACTACCTTAATTATACCCCAAAGAAAGCTGATATGCGATCTGTACCCTTATATATCAACGACTTCGAAGACCGTTGATATGTCCTTGTTATTCTATTTCCAAATGTCAAGGCATGCACTTCAAGTAACCAGCGTCTCTTAGCAGCATCAAAATAACCCATAGTACTAGACTATGGGGACATTTTGATACCAAGGGCTAAACTTTAGCCCTGATGTGGCTAAACTTTAGCCCTATCACATCAAATGTTTGGATGCTAATTAGAAGGACTAAATATGAGCTAATTACAAAACTAATAGCAGAACCCCTAGGCTAAATCGCGGGATGAATCTATTAAGCCTAATTAATCCATCATTAGCGAATGGTTACTGTAGCACCACATTGTCAAATCATGGACTAATTAGGCTTAATAGATTCATTTCGCGATTTAGCCTAGGTGTTGTGCGATTGGTTTTGTAATTAACCTATATTTAATACTCCTAATTAGTGTCCAAACATCTGATGTGACATAGCCCCCAGTCTCCCAGACATCCCAAGTATACAAGGGTGTTTGGCACGCAGGGGCTAAAATTTAGCCCCTGTCATATCGGATGTTTGGACACTAATTAGGAGTATTAAACATTGGTTAATTACAAAACTAATTACACAACCCCTAGGCTAAATCGCGAGACGAATCTATTAAGCCTAATTAGTCCATAATTTGACAATGTGGTGCTACAGTAACCATTCGCTAATGATTGATTAATTAGGCTTAATAGATTTGTCTCGCGATTTAGTCTAAGGGTTCTGCTATTAGTTTTGTAATTAGCTCATATTTAGTCGTTCTGATTAGCATCCGAACATCCGATGTGACAGGGCTAAAGTTTAGCCCTGCCTCCCAAACACCCCCACTAGAGGAGAGCCGCACAAAGACTATCTGACTGCTACCTACCTACCTCCTCTAGCTAGCTTCCAGTAGGTCCGGACGATTAGGCCCGTCGTCGTTAGAAAAACGGAAAGCATCAGTTTGATCGGACGTGCCTCCCACTGCTGCACGCATCCTGGTCGGTCGTCATGGTACGCTAGCCACGGATGATCATTTCGCTGCCCTACGTGGAGCCCAAGCACGCGCACGCACAATTCGTGAGGCCCTTTTTATATGCCATGCGGCGCCGCGGGCGTCAAGCGTACCGCCCCGCGCGCGCCCCAAAGAAGCCTATATCATCAAGCAACTAGTAGTACTAATAACAAATCACAAACCAAGAAACTTAGATTCTATCATCAGCTGGTTCGTTCGTCGTCGTTGATCACCATGGGAGGGAGGAGGGACAGGGCTGAAGGTACCGACGGCCGGGAGAGGGACGGCGCTGCCGGCGATGGAGGAGGAGGAGGGGCCGCCGGAGCAGGCCGTGAGAGTTCGAAGCCGCCGCCGCCGGCCGAGGGGCGCGTGCCGCTGCACCGGCTCTTTGCGTTCGCGGACCGGATGGACACCCTGCTCATGGCCGTGGGCGCCCTCGCCGCGGTGGCCAACGGGATGGCGCAGCCGCTCATGACCTTCATCATGGGCGATGTCATCGACGCCTTCGGCTCCGCCGAGTCCTCCCACGACGTGCTCCACAGGGTCGAAAAGGTGCCAGAGCGGAGCTTACTTCTTCTTGCTCCATTTCTTTTTCCCTTTTTTTCCCTTTTAACCTCTGGAGAACTTTCAGTTCTTAATTTGTTGGGTGGGTGTCGGTTTGTTTGGTGTTTGGCACATAATTTTTCAAGAGAACAAGAATGGGAGGGACGACACGACACCTGGACCGTTACATCATCATCACTCTTACCTTTTTATACTCCTCCTGTTTTTTTTAATATGCGATGTTAGTTAATTAATTATTATAAACGTAATTTTCTAAAAAAGGAAATAATATGCAATGGGAATAATATTAAACAGGAGCCAAAATTAACCTACCAGACGTAAATATTGTACATGAAATTCAGATAAACCACAATGCTTCGTGCGAATCCATATGTCATGCTTAGTTATTTATACAACTATATATTTCATAACAAGAATATCGTATAGTTCAAATTATTTGAGTGGTTGTTTAGTTATAAATCAAAACTTCGAAATACCATTTGTAACCGAATTGATTGGGCCCTTCTCCAGCGATATGGTCACCGCCTATATATATATGGTTAGTCTGACTTTTCCTCGCAAAATAAAGTTAATATTGACTTGTTTATTTAGATCAGTTAGAGCTAATGGTTAACTAGTGGATTGTACGGATAGTTGTTAACTGGCTAGATGAAAGTCGTTCGTCGAGAAGTACTTCCTCCGTTCCAAATTATAGATCATTTTGACTTTTCTAAAAAATTATAGATCATTTTAACTTTTCTAAATATAGTATTATGCATTTATACATAGGGTATATCTAAGTGTATAACAAAATATATAAATCTAATAAAATCACTTAATAGGATACGAGTTGAAACTTCCAGCCCACCAAGACTCATCTCAACCTTATCTTCTTTTTCCTCACCTTCTTCACCAACCTTCCATTGGATGATAACCCACTGAAAAAATATTGGATAAAAAATATTGTCCAACATTTTTTTTCAAAAAGTTGAACCAACATTTCTTCAGGAAAAAGTTGAACCAACATTTCTTCAAAAAAGTTGAACCAACATTTATTCCAAAAAAAAGTTGAGCCAACATTTCTATAGAAAAAGTTGAATCCAACATTTTTTGAAAAAAAGTTGCACTAACATTTTTCCAAAAAAAGTTGAATCCAACCTTCTTCTCCGGCTTCGGCGGCCGGTGAGGGCGGCGGCAGTGGCAGGGAGGGAAGGGAGCTAGGATTTGGATTTGCACGAATCTCAAACAGTGGAAGGTTCGATGCATTCCTACTTTCCGGAAGATGGATAGGTTTTCCGAGTGCTGGATAGTTCCAAATGGGGACTCCTATCTAGATAGAAGTTGAAACTTCCAGCCCACCGAGGCCCATCTCAACCTTATCTTCTTCTTCCTCACCTTCTTCCCCAACCCTCATATTTGATGATGGCCACTGAAAAAATATTGGATAAAAAATGTTGTCCAATATTTCTTTGAAGAAAAGTTGGACCAACATTTCTTCGAAAAAATTAAACCAACATTTATTCGAAAAAAGTTGAATCCAACCTTCTTCTCCGGCTCCGGCAGCCACGATGGCAGCGGGGCCCACGGTAGGCGGCATGGGAGGGAGGGGAGGGTGGTGGGGCCCGTGCGGGTGCGGCAGCGCAGGAAGGGGAGGGCAGCGGAGGCAGGGCCCGCACGAGGGTGGCGACACAGGCAGGGAAGGGAGGGGAGAGCGGCGACAGCAGGCCCGTGTGATGGCGGCGGCGTAGGCAGGGAAGAAGGGAAGGAAGCTAGGGTTTAATTTGATGCAGATCTTATGGACCTTATTATTTGCATAAATCTCAAATACTAAGTTTCGATGCCTTCCTACCTTCCGGAGGATGGATAAGTTTTCCGGTTCCAAAAAAGGCTCTAAAGATTCAGCCCATAAGGTACTTCGGCCCAAACCAATCTTCAAGACTGCTTGTGTCTTCCTTTGGCTCTGCTTCCTGAGTTCGGAGAGACAAGGCTTACCGTTGCCGGCGGCTCGTCGCAGCAGCGAAGGCAATGAGGAGCCTGCGAATATGCCTCGGCCGCTTCCATGTGCGGCAGGATGATTTGATCCGTCTATTGATGAAATCTGGTATTCCCAAATCAACACCCGCAATCTGATCTCTAGGAAGTCTGTTCGTCTTTTGTTTGTCAAGTTTGCGATCTTCCGCGATGATGATTTCCTTTTTCTTTTTAAAAAGGGCGCAACTTGCATGTGTAAAATGAGTACTCAAGATTTTCGCTCATTCCACATGGAATTAATTTCGTAGCTTGTTAGTGCCTTGGCGTTCTGGACTTCTGGTACTTGCTGTACTAAGTGATAACGTGAACTGAATATTGTTGATGTGCATGTAGACTGCAACGCTGTTCTGTTGAGCAATCATGGATTCAAGTATGCTTTGATAGAGTCCTCGAAAAACAAGTATGCTTTGATAGAATTTCACCCCTACAGGCTACAATGCCACACAATCAGAATCTAGAGAAATATGTTTAGTAATTTTTAGTAACAACTCAGATGAGTCTGCCTTTTTTTTCCCTTCTCATTCCTGTTCTATTCTCTCTCTTTGATCTATGTCCCGTTTCTTATTTCCAGGTGATCATGAACTTTGTCTATCTTGGCATCGCAGCAGGGCTTGCTTCAACACTTCGTAAGTGGATTTCCTATTCAGAATTAATATATCATATCCATTTCTGGACAGAAGTTACCTTTATCCTCCAATTTGAGAATTTGTCAACAGATAAAGAAAGAGTACTTATACAAAGTACTGTTTTCTAGAGTTTCTTTTTAAGGAATGAATATAGAAAGAACCCTTCAATTTATAATTTGATATTTGTACTAGAGGTATCTTGTTGGACAATAAGTGGAGAAAGACAAGCAGCACGAATCAGAGCCTTGTACCTCAAGGCGATTCTGAGACAGGATATTGCATTCTTTGACATGGAGATGACCACCGGGCAAGTGGTTGAAAGGATGGCAGGAGATACATTCCTCATTCAAGATGCCATTGGAGAAAAGGTACGCAGTTTTGAGATGATAAGAAGTGAAAGGCTAACAGAAAAACCTTTACTAAGTTGTTATATGATATGGACATCTACGATCAATATGGTGCAGCTTATGGAAAAGGCTATATCTTTAAGTGCATTGTTCGATGGTATAGATCTCAACAAATAGTGGGGCAAGGATTTTGTATTTTTTTTTACATAAAAGCTGCTTTTTTGAAAATGGAAATATATTCGGCCTCTACGATAAACACACACACCCAAGTTCTTGCTCAATCTTCAGCTCAATAGCTTATCACAAGTAAATAAAAGGAGAAAAGGCACACAAATAAAAGGAAGTAACCTTAAGCAATGTCTATTATTGCTTATCCATCCATTCCTAGTGAAAATGCACAAAGCGTCCAATGCTTTGCTCGCCGAGTGGACGGTTTGCCTTGTGTCCTCGCACCGTCCATGAGCTCGCCAAACGCCTCGACACAAGAGCTCCAACTTCCGAAAAATCACTCAAAGGAAGCAGCACGGACCTGTGCACCTACCTTTCACCTGTACAGAAACTAAAAACTTCTTCCTAGAAATGATAAATTAGTGAGAGAAATAGAAACATATCATTCTTATTTTGCATTTAGAAAGAAAGTTTAATTTAGATTTTTTTGGTCCACGGCATGCAGGGTTTGGGTTAAGTACTCAAGTTAATTTTCAGTTAACAATGTGAATTTGTTACAAAAGAAATGAGTTTTGATTCTACTCCTCTAATGGGCAGTGTATCCAATAGTTGTGCAGTGCTACGCATTGCTAAAAGAAATAGACAAGCTACATATGCCCCCAATTCAGAAATAATGACTTCATACTAATTACTAGTATTATTAATAGTGAAAATTCGCTTTATTGTGATATTTTTAAAAAGAAATTTGATTGTGTTGCCAAAACCAAAATGGAGACTGGTTTCAGACAATATTGATAGCATGAACTTGCTATGTAATGTTGCGAAGTGTTGTAAATTAGAGTTCTTACAGGAAAAAATGAAATATGTATTTGTTTTGTATGTGAGCGTCTGATAAAATGTAAGCAGTGCTTCATTGTTAATTATCTGTAGTGTTATGCGCATATTCTATTTAGGTTGGAAAGTCCATACAACTCCTTTCTACTTTTATTGGTGGCTTCATTATTGCATTTGTGAGAGGATGGCTCTTAGCCCTTGTTATGCTCTCAAGCATTCCTCCAGTTGCCATTGCTTTTGCGACTGTATCAAAGCTTAGGACAAGACTCTCCTCCCGCATGCAAGCAAAATATGCTGATGCTGGAACTGTTGTTGAACAAACACTTGGAGCCGTTAGAATGGTTAGTGCTACTAGGCACTTGTTTATCGTTATTAGTCATCCTTGGGTCTGTCACTACTAAGGTCTTGATGTTCTTTCAACCTGGTTTATCTTCTTATGCTTTGAAGGTTGTTTCATTCAATGGCGAGAAGCAGTCTATAACAACATATAACAAGTTCATAAGAAAAGCATATGAATCTGCTCTACAAGAAGGTGCTGTACAAGGACTTGGATTGGGTTCAATAATGACAGTCTTATTTTGCAGTTATGGATTGGCAGTTTGGTATGGATCTAGATTGATAGTTGAGCGAGGATACAATGGTGGCATGATTATTTCTGTCATAATGGCTGTCATGATGGGTGCAATGTAAGTTTCAAAAACTAATGATGATCCTCTGAAGGATTCTTAAATGAGCAATGACATTGATGATAAATGAGCCGTGTTTCTCCGTGGATGTGCCACAACCTTCACTCTGACTATAACAACTTCTACTTGTTAAAATGCAAAGTATAATGTTTGCACTTTGGAGGATAACATTATAACTTGTGATATCAAAACAACTTTCCAACACATTTGGAATCACTTATGTTTCAAATATGGTCTTTCCATCTCTGTTTTTTGGACCATTTGCATGCTGATTTCAGTTACATACTTCTCTACTGCAGGTCCTTGGGTCAGGCAACACCATCAGTGACAGCTTTTGCAGAAGGTCAAGGAGCAGCATATAGAATGTTCAAGACAATTGAACGGAAACCAGATATCGATATATATGACACCACAGGTATTATATTGGAGGACATCAAGGGTGATGTTGAACTGAAGGATGTGTACTTCAGCTATCCTACCAGGTCTGAACATTTGGTATTTGATGGATTCTCATTGCAAGTACCAAGTGGAACAACTATGGCCCTAGTTGGAGAGAGCGGCAGTGGGAAGTCGACTGTGATCAGTTTGGTGGAGAGGTTCTATGATCCAAAGGCTGGAGAAGTTCTGATTGATGGTGTTGACATCAGAAGAATGAAGCTTGGATGGATAAGAGGAAAAATTAGTCTCGTTAGCCAAGAACCAGTGTTGTTCTCAACTACAATCAGGGAAAACATTGCTTATGGGATGGAAAATCTAACACCTGACGAGATCATGAGAGCAATCAAGCTTGCAAATGCTGCTAAATTTGTTGATAAGTTGCCAGATGTACACATAAACTAATGCACTCATATTTAACTTATTTTCTAACGTTCTTCCACACAGTGATTAAGCAGTGATTTTGTGAAACATTACAGGGTCTTGACACAATGGTTGGGGAACATGGAACTCAACTGTCTGGAGGGCAAAAACAAAGAATAGCAATTGCTAGAGCAATCGTAAAGAACCCTAGGATATTGTTGCTTGATGAAGCAACCAGCGCATTGGATATGGAATCTGAGAGGGTAGTTCAAGAGGCATTGAATAGGGTAATGTTAGAAAGGACTACAATTATTGTTGCTCATCGCCTAAGCACAGTGAAGAATGCTGATGTGATATCCGTCCTGCAACATGGGAAGATGGTGGAACAAGGTATACCATGTGAAAGTGGGAGACTAATTAAAAAAATCTAGAAATGGATATATTTTCCTATAACCTCTAGAAGATTTATTGTTCATATGCTGTCCCAATATGCTGTGCTGTAAGATTTTAGGCCCCACAGTACAATATTTATGCCACATAAAACTATAAATATAAACAAGTTACGTCGTCGCATTTTTGTAGTCTTCTATTCTTGTGAGCACAGTTCATCTAGATAAACTGAAATTTCCCATAAGGTACGAAATTGATGTTTCTGATCCTAATCGACAAATAGCTGATAGTCTATTTACTAATTCTGCAATAGCCTTAATACACCCTTATGGACATCCTAAAAAGCTAAAAAGCATTACTCCTTTTTTAGGGAATAAACTATTATTTCGTTTTTAGTGAAAACAGTAGGGAAGCCCCTACTGTAGTATATATATGTTATAAAAATAAACAGAAGAGATATATGAAGCCTGAGCCGGAAGAGAAGATGGATAAAGACAAGCAGCAAGAACAGCTAGACAAGTGATCATAGCCAAGAAGAATTTCTAACGTTGCTTTCATTCTATGAAGTTGCAAATAGGCTTCCTTAGAAAAATCTGTTCTCCATTTTTGGAATGATGGTCTGATTTGTCTAAACATACAGTTATTTCTCTTTTCCGAATAGTCCAAGATGCAATGATAAAGACTTCCGGTCTTCAATTTATTTTGGAATAAAATATTATTTCTTTTTTGCTCAGCATATCTGCAAGTTTAGGTACATGACAGTTGCTTGTGTGAATTCTGAACAGGTTCACATGTAGAACTGATGAAGATACCTGAAGGTGCTTACTCTCAGCTGATACATCTACAAGAGACTCGGCAAGAAGCAGAATCTTCAAGTGTTAACCCAGATTTGTTAGTAACAAATGGTTTTGGTTCCAGATATATTAATAACAAACCAAGAAGCCAAAGTATCTCCAGGAGATCAACTAGTAAAGGCTCCTCTTTTAGGAATAGTGGTAGTAACTCTTTCCGTGCTCCGCTTGGCCTACCTGATCCAATGGAATTCAGTGAAGCTCCTGATGTACAGGAGACCACAGACAAAATTACTAGTGCTCCAAGGAAAGCTCCAATTGGTAGACTCTTCTATCTGAACAAACCAGAAGCTTTTGTACTTGGACTTGGTTCTATAATTGCTGCGATGCATGGAGTCATTTTTCCAATATATGGGATATTGATTTCAACTGCGATAAAGGTGTTTTATGAGCCACCAGCAGAACTACTGAAGGAATCCAGGTTCTTGGCAAGTATGTTTGTTGTCCTAGGCGTTTGTGTGTTTGTTCTGATTCCAATAGAATACTTCCTGTTTGGATTAGCTGGTGGGAAGCTTGTGGAGCGCGTACGGTCACTGACATTCCAGAGTGTAATGCGCCAAGAGATCAACTGGTTTGATAAACCTGAACACTCGAGGTGTGTATTCAATCTTTCTCTTATCATTATTTTTCAAAAAAATATGTTTTCATGTTATTCTAAGAAAGAAACATTCCTCCAGTTTGTCATTTTCAAGATTTTACAATTATGAAATCCTTGTTGTTGCTCTAACTAAAAGTGCACTGCAGAAATCTTATAAACCATCTTCCTAGTTTAAGATTCTTAACACTACAAAATCATAAATTGTGTTGACCTGACCGTAAGAGGTAATATTGTTATCTTACAACTATTGTGGTGCAATATACTCTTGTTGGCCATCATATATGCTTTTGATGAACAGATTGTATGCTAGTTAGCAGTTAGCACTATACCCATCAACTTTACTCATACCACGAGTTTCATTCTTTGCTTCAGTGGATCAATTGGTGCAAGGCTATCAACTGATGCTCTGAATGTTAAGCAACTTGTTGGGGACAATTTAGCACTGAATGTCCAGACTCTGTCAACTGTCATATCCGGCTTCACAATAGCAATGGTGGCAAACTGGAAGTTGGCACTGATTATCACTGTGGTGGTTCCTTTTGTGGGTTTCCAAGCCTATGCTCAAATGAAGTTCCTTGGTGGTCTCAATAGAAATGCAAAGGTGCATATGATGGATTAATCACAAGTATTGTTATTTACAAGCATCTATCCCATGGCAAATAACTTATGTCTAATTCTTTGGTGGGATGCAGTTGAAGTATGAAGAAGCAAGTCAAGTAGCAACTGATGCAGTTGGCGGCATCAGAACTGTGGCATCGTTTTCTGCCGAGAAGAAGGTGATGGATGCCTATGAGAAGAAATGTGAATCTCCAACAAAGAAAGGAATAAGAGAAGGTGTTATTGGTGGCTTGGGGTTCGGATTCTCATTCCTCACCTTCTACTTTACATATGCTCTGTGCTTCTATGTTGGTGCCAAGTTTGTTCAGCAAGGAACGGCCACATTTCCTGAAGTGTTTAGGGTGAGATCAATTTTTTTATCTATTCTGTACAGGATTGGTCGTTTCACATGTTGTGGTTAGCTGATCAAGTGTCTTTCAGGTCTTCTTCGTATTAGTTTTAGGAGCAAGTGCAATCTCACGAGCAAGTGCTTTTGGTGTGGACAGCACCAAGGCTAATGATGCGGCAGCATCTGTCTTTGAAATTCTTGACCGTAAGTCCAAGATCGATTACAGCAGCGAAGAGGGTGTGATCATCACAAGTGTGAGGGGTGACATTGATTTCCAGAATGTGTTCTTCAAGTATCCGTTACGACCAAATGTTCAAATCTTCAAGGATCTATCAATGAGGATTCCTTCTGGAAAGGTCAAATTCAATCAGAACAAAGCACCAATTTGCACATTTCCACCGGTACTAAATTTTAGTGGTTGCTATCCTTGCAGTCTGTCGCACTAGTTGGGGAGAGTGGGAGTGGGAAGTCCACAGTGATCGCGCTACTCGAAAGGTTCTATGATCCGGACTCCGGTAAGATCCTCTTCGACGATGTGGAACTTCAAGCCTTCAAAGTTGGCTGGCTTCGGCAGCAAGTGGGGCTAGTTGCCCAAGAGCCAGTACTGTTCAACGACACCATCCGCGCCAACATAGCTTATGGGAAGCAAGGGGAAGCATCTGAAGATGAAATCGTTGCTGCTGCTGAAGCTGCCAACGCACATCAGTTCATCTCCGCGTTGCCTGACGGGTACAACACCATCGCTGGCGAAAGAGGGATCCAATTGTCAGGTGGGCAGAAGCAGCGTATTGCCATTGCGAGGGCCATCATAAAGGACCCCAAGGTGCTGCTGCTGGATGAGGCAACAAGCGCGCTAGATTCGGAGTCGGAGCGAGTGGTGCAGGAGGCGCTGGACCAGGTGATGGTCGGTAGGACGACCGTGGTGGTAGCACACCGTTTAGCGACGATCAGAGGTGCAGATATCATTGCTGTACTGAAGAACGGGGCCGTAGCCGAGAAAGGCAGGCATGAAGAGTTGATGCGGATAAAGGACGGAACCTACGCTTCGCTTGTTGAGCTTAGCTCTAGTTCTGCATGACCTGATGAGAGCTTGGGCATTATTCAAAACTTAGATGATGCTCACATGGATTGGATAGGGATAATATGTAAATGGTTGCTACTCAAGGTTCTACTTTAAGTTAACTCTTATTCTGGTGATAAGCGAAGAGTCAGCATGCATCACTCGTTTCTATGTGCAAATTTTCGTACGATTTATGGGAATTGACTAGTTAGGATCTATCCAAGTTTGTATAGGTAAATATTGTGTATGTGTCCAAAAGAGCTGTTGTTCGTAATAGTTATTGGTTAAACAGATTTGGAATGCACCAAATTAAAAAGGCTATGTCTAAAAAAAACTAACACTAGTAGAACAGGCCGAAACGAGTAGATGAACGAGCAGCTTGTTGTCAAATGTCAAGCTTGTTGCAATAGTGATGAATGAGCAGCTTTGATTTCCTATAGCGAACCCATCCTGTGTCTCAAATCGTTGCGCCCACCCACATTGATATCACTAAGAGAGAACTATTTATGTGTCGTTGTTACCAACCCTACGTCGTCGCACCCAATGCATTCAACTCATTCAACCTGCACATACTAGCCGTCAGCCATAGCTCCAAAAGGATTAAAGAGGCCATGTTGAAACCTTCCTGCTACTCCATCCATTTTAAATTGTTAAAATATCAAAATGACCTATAATTTGGGACGGAAGGAGTAATAACAATAAGAGCATCCCTCTAATCCAGCAACCACCAAATATGGCGCAGGGTGTAACTGATAAACAGAGAAGATACAGTGTAAGTGTTTAACTCTCGATTCTCTCTAATTCACTCGAAATATGAGTACAAGATCTTTTCTTAAGCTCACCAAAATGCCGAAGGTACAGATGGGATCTGCCAATTGCCGCAGCCGCCTTCAGACACAGTCGGCTAGTATCGTCTTCTTTCTTCCTATCTTCTACTCTTTGACAAACATTTCCTATATGAACGTGCCGCAGTTATAGCCATGAATCGTGTATTACATGGACTACCAATCTGGACCAAAGTATATTTTAGTTGGGCCTTGTTGCACGCTTCTTGGTACAGCCTGTTTCTTTAGTTAACTCTTCAGATTCCTACCCTTTCAGTTTCACCATAGTTTCCCTCAAGTTTAGATACCTTCATGCTTCGTGACATGGGGCCTCTAAAATGATGTCTCCAAGGAGGATACTGTTGTAGTCGCCTATCTAGAAATCCGACACTAATAAAGTCCTTCTATATTAGGAAAATGCAAAACCCATGAAGAAGAAGAAGAGAGATGCTCGAAGTTGTTGTTTATCGTGAACGCCGGTGAAATACTAGGTTACCGTTGACGGCAGTTAGCATGCCAATTTATGAACCGCAAGCACACAGATCAGTTGTAGCTCTTCCCTTAAAGTAATCTCCCAAGGTTTATCAATCCATGAAACAAGTGGATTTGCACGTTTAGCTAAGCACTAATCTATGTAACCGAATGTTCTTCATATATGATTAGATTGATCTAAAAAAACTAAACGATCTAGATTAAAGCAAATAGAGAGTATGAACGTGAATAGATAGATAAAACGCTTATCCTAGGGATCTAGGATCACTTGTAGATGCAATCGCCAAGCATGAAAGGACTCGATCTAAGTGTTATTATGAGTGGATGCGAACCATGCCCAACACTTTCTCTCTCACATGTTGTCACTACACAAGGATACTCAACTATTGGATGATAAGAATACGGCATGATGATCATTCTAGGTAAGCAAATAAGCAACCCAAAGTAGCGTTGGCTAGCCATTACATGAAAGAGCATCATCAAGATATGATTGATAACAAACCGATCTTAAAGAAAAGGTTCAACGATTACAAATCAAGATCTCCGTACAACCCCGAAGACAAATAGAGATTTTACCCCATGATCTTACACATGTTGACAGTATTCTGGGTAAAGATCGCCCTATAGATCAACTTGACCGAAGATAACGACAAACGGGGGCCGGAAAGCCCAAGCCTATCAGCCTGGGCACCTCCAAGCCGATCGGCTTGGGAAGTTTCTCCCTCCTCTAGTGCTCCACTTCGCGTGATTTCTTGCAGATCCAATCTTCTCTCCGTTTTTCCTCCTTGTGGCGGCGGTGGATGGTGTTTCCATGGTATTTTCTACTCTCTCTCCTGCCTCTTTCTCAAGTAATCCATGATGGGGTATTTATAGTCTCCAATAGGCGGCGGCTCTAGGTCAATGGTCGATGGAAAACCTCTAGAGATGTTGTGGACGTCACACTGAAGAAACGGGAGGCCGACCGGGCCCAAGAATGGCTAGGCCGATCGGCCCAAAGGGTCTCAGGCCAAATATTCATTAAGCTCTTTATGTAAACCCCCTTGTTTATGTCTTATTTCCTGTGATAATGCAATACACTCCAAAATACAACACATATGTGATAATGGGGTTAATTCAGGTGCCAAGTGGCAGGTTAGTATAAGAATAAGCATAAAAACACTAGTTAAATAACAGTAAAAGTGTATAAATAATGAACATCAACAGTTACGCCTTCACCCCTGGAGGTCCAGGCCCTATCATCACCACTACCACATATGTGGTCGCTCTTGCTGCTATTGTCACTGTGCTCAAGCATAGCCTATACTACCATCGTCATCACCTCGGATCTTTGCCATTGCTATCTTGCTATCATGGTCTCACGCTAACGCAAAGTGTTGTGGCGTGTGCCCTTCAATCCACCACCATTCTAGCTCGTCACGTTGCACATGCATCCTGTTAGGGATGGATTTAGAGGGTGTAGGGAGGGGCTCAAGCTCCCTACCTCCTTACAACCAATGGATCCTCTGAGCCCCTTCCTCCTATCTCCACTACCTTATAGAGAAAGAAGGAATAGAAAAAAGAGAACTACTTTTTAGAGAAAGAGGGAATAGAAAAAAGAGAAGAAGAAGAAGGGACTAGTTCCACTCATACATCCGGTTGTCACCTCATATCCTCATTTGTGATGGATAATACCTATAAGTGGCTAAGTAAATGGTGTTGGATAGTTATGCTACCTTACTAAATAGTACTCGTTGCCCTCACAACCGACGACTGCTTAAGTTGCATTAGCTAGATCTCTGCCCCTCATGTGTGCTTTGCTGCCACACTTGGCTGCAGCGCTACTGCCTACTATGCCATAGTCTGCATAAGCCATAACCACATAAGCAAGATATTTATTTTAAAAAACAAAGGCCAAGATAGGTAGCAAGCCACTAGACGTACGCCTTCACGAAGGATACCTACCGTTGCAGTTAGATGTAGTTAGAGCAGCTCCACCATATGTTCTAAGAGGTGCTAGAAGGTGTCACAAATATTTTCTATGTGCTTTTACGCTGGATCGAGGATGAGGTGCCGCGATTAGGAAGCACTATCTTAGCTACAATGCTTGTGTTTTTTGGAATACCAAGAAGATGAAATATGGGTCACATCCAACTGGGTGCCCACTTGGTGCTTCAAATGAAGTAATATTTTCTTTAGAGTTCGCTTTATTTAGTTTAAGTTCAGGTGTTTTGTTTTAGATAGCACTGAACGACATGTCCAGTCCAGCTTTATAAATTTTAATTTTAGGATAATTGTACGCTGGAGCTGCTCTCGCTACCATTTCCGTCACATAGGGTATATTTGGTAGAGCTCTATTTGATTCTGATTCTCTATGGGAGCTGATTCTTTAAGAGAAGTGATTCTGTGGCTGAAAGTGATTCTTTTTTATTTTCTAGCATAAATTCTTAAAATCAGGATGGAGAATCACTTCACAGAATCAAGAGAAGCTACTATTTTTAGCTCCCAAACTTTAAGTTTATTTTAGAGAATCACTTCACAGAATTAGTAGAGAATCACTTCTCTCTGGAAAACTGTTTCGCAATACTTCTGCTAGATTCAGACAGCTTCCAAACTTTTAGTTCATTTCACAGAATCACTTCACAAAATCAATAGAGAATCACTTCTCTGTAGAAATTTATTTGGCAAGACTCCTGCTAGATTCAGCTTGTACCAAACATGATACCAGTGGTACCGCCAATCCTTGTGGATGTGAAAGCCGAGCTAACCGACTTGGGCTATGTTTAGTTCACTTCAAAATCCCAACTTTGGCCCTACGCAAAAAGAAGATTCCCCATCACATCAAACTTGCGGTATATGCATGGAGTACTGAATGTAGACGAAATCAAAAACTAATTGCACAATTTTGTTGTACTTTGCGAGACGAATCTTTTAAACCTAATTAGTCAATATTTGAACAATAATTTACAAATACAAACGAACGCTACAGTGTTGCAACTAAACAAGGCTTGACTGTGTTCGGAGCACGAAAGATGTTGGCCTCGGAGTCGGAGCTCCCTCCCTGATTCCCAACGTTGGCGCCCCGCCGCCCATAAAGAGATACTACACGCATACAGCCGCGTAGTCGCTGACCGTCCGGGTCCGCTACGACGCCGTGTCCGCCCCGTGCGTCCGCAGTTACGCATACACCCTCCTTCCCACACACAAAACGCAGTCACGCACGCCATCCCTCTCGAAGCTTCCTCTTCCTCCGGCCGCCACCGACCCGAACCCACCCCAACGCGGCGGCTCCCTTGCCACCATATATTCCTCTCCCCGCCTCCCGCCGTCGAGGATCGTCGAGAGGAGAGGAGGGGAGACGAGGAGAAATTGAAACGCGTCTTTAGATCCAATCGGAGGAGGGGAAGGGGGAGAGACAGGATTTGAGGATGGATTTCGAGCTGCGGCAGGCGCGGGAGAAGCTGGAGCGCGAGCAGCGTGACCGGATGCAGCGCGCCAAGGCCAAGGCCGAGCGCGAGCAGCGGGCCAAGGCCGAGGCCGCGCGCCGCCGGGAAGCGCTCGAGGCCTCCCACCGCGAGCGACGGCTCGACGCCGCGCGCGCCCAGGAAGAGGTAACCCCGGCCCCACCGCCACGCCCTAGTACCGTAGACGCTGATTACATGCGATATCTGTATGAGAAATGTATTGGTAGCACGGAATTATTCGGTTGGCGTGCTTTAATTCCTCTCCCCGGTTTAATCGGCGAACTTTTTGATATGTTGCTCCCCAATTTGATCGCGATCCTTTCAATCCATTTGAAAGGAAGAAATATTTTGATCCAAAAACCTGATTGGGGGCTAAGGGCGATGGACCCTTTACTGGATTATTAATTTCGGTTTCTATCCACTTAATGGGAGTAGTGCAAACCCTTGTGCTAGTCTTGTTAGGATTCTCGTTTACTGATCCCTTGTACTAGTCTTGTTAGGATTCTCGTTTACTGATTGTTGTAATTAAGCTACTTGCATTGTCAATTTTCACTACTTGCTGCGGATCATAAGTTCCAGAATACCGATTATGTTTGTACTGCTCATCTAGCAACTGTAGTCCTAATCTTCTATTTTTGCCACTGTATGCTGATAGAATCATCTTTTGTACTTCTGATAGGCTGACCAGAAAATGGAAGAAGTGATGCAGCTGGGGAAGGGGGTTTCATTCTCGCACATGTTCGAGGCACTTCGATATGATGGCCCTGGGGACAAGATCAAGCTACCACCATCTTCGTTTAAGGAGCTGTCTGATGAAGGGGCTCTGGATAAAGGTCCCATGTACTTCAGGCTGTCCAAGGTTAGGGACACAGTCCCAGGTGCCGCTATGAAACAAGACACTGACGAGGCAACCTGTTGTGGTGTTCTCGAATTCACTGCAAGGGAAGGCTCTGCTGAACTCCCGCTGCATGTTTGGAACAACCTGTTCCGGAGTGACACCCCAGACGTCCCTTTGATTGAAGTCAAGTATGTCAGTTTGCCCAAAGGAACATATGCAAAGTTGAAGCCAGAAGGGGCTGGGTTTTCGGATCTCCCTAACCATAGAGCAGTCCTTGAAACGGCACTCCGCAACCACGCAACGCTATCTGAAAATGATATTGTTGTGGTGAACTATGGGCAACTGCAGTACAAGTTAAAGGTTCTTGAACTGAAGCCCGCATCAAGTGTGTCTGTCCTAGAGACAGACATTGAAGTTGACATTGAGGGATCAGATTCAGTTTTAGACAATGAAGAGAACCAACATGTGCTTGTTCCACTTGCAATTGGAAAGGTGGAATCCAGCGTTGTGGAAGAAGGAAAGTTCAGGTACTACAAATTTACAGTTGAAGAAAGTGTGAGTGAGAAAGTAGCTTCTGGGCGTGCTAATATTGAGGTTAAGATTGACACGGATGCAAGTGGTGGGGACACTGATATCTATGTTTCAAGGCATCCTTTGGTATTCCCAACTCAGCACCGACATGAGTGGTCTTCTCATGAAATGGGTTCAAAGGTTCTTATACTCAAACCACGGGATTCTAGTTTGGTCAGTGGTGTTTACAGTATTGGGGTTTATGGTTTCAAAGGGACTTCTAAGTACCAGCTCTCTGTAGCTATCAAGGATGTTAATAGCCAACGGGTTGGTGAGCATGCTAGTTCCTCGGGAAGTGTCGACGCTGATTCAGTGCTGTGTAGGAACTGTAAGCGCCATATAGCCAGCCGATCTGCTCATCTTCATGAGGCGTACTGCATGAGACACAATGTTGCCTGCCCGCATGATGGCTGTGGAGTTGTTCTCCGGAAAGAAGAAGCAGCAGATCATGTGCACTGCAACAAGTGCGGGCGAGCTTTCCAGCAGAGAGAAATGGAGAAACATATGAAAGTCTTCCATGAGCCACTGCAGTGCCCCTGTGGGGTGGTTCTGGAAAAGGAAGACATGGTATGTCTTGCCTTCTCTCTTCATTATACCAGCTGCATACTTGTAACTTACTTTCTAAAGCATATTTTTTCTTTGACTAAACTATTTTTTAATTATTTTTCAGGTCCAACACCAATCCTCAATCTGCCCCTTGCGCTTGATTGTGTGCCGGTTCTGTGGTGACACAGTCCATGCTGGCGGAGAACCACTTGATGCTCGTGATCGGCTCCGAAACATGTGTGAGCATGAGAGCATCTGCGGATCCAGGACCGCGCCATGTGACTCCTGTGGGCGATCGGTTATGCTGAAGGAGATGGACATTCACCATATCGCTGTTCATCAGAAGAGCTGATCACCCAGAGGCACAGACCTGAGCTGAGCTTGCTGATTGCCCAAAACTTAGAAATTGTTGTTATCAAATTTCTGTCCACCGAATCACGGTTCATCAGAAGAACTGATCACCCAGTGGCACAGGGCTGACCTGAGCTAAGCCTGCTGATTGCCCAAAACTACGAAATCTGTTGGATCAAACAAGACCCCTTGGGACTGCAAATACGCAATGTGTTACTGGTTTGTTGTTTGTGGTGTTACCATGGAGAAGGAAACACACTGGCGGTGGTGTTAATTGTTATGTCTGTATCTTGTTTCTGTATACATTGTTTATGAGTCTTCTTTTACATTTCAGTATTATTTACATTTGTTTAGAGAGATTCTTATAAAAAACCGTGAAACATGTGTACAATCATTTTTAGTATTCTTTTCTTAATATATTGATACGTAGCTCTTCAGCTCTTCTGGGTGTTTGAGAAAAAAATCATTTTTAATACGTTGTATGGGTATTCATACTCCCTGTAGCAATAGTCCGCTCTCTTTTTCCTCGAACAACACGGAGAGCCGCATGCCATTTTATTAAAATTAACAAGACACAATTGTCCACTGTCAATAACAGGCGTGCGCTTGTTGGTCTTCCGTCCAGCCTCCAGAGTGTTGTTCCTTCTTGGGACCTCTGAGTGCACACATACGAAGACACTTCGCTGCTGAAGCTGAGACTCGCCGGCCGCCGCCTGCTACACCGAAACCGCCAACCATCTGTTTCCAGTTCTTCCGAAGTGCCATCAGGAATCAGAAGAGGGAAGGGTGGCGTGCTAGGCAAAGAAAAATATAGCAATATTACAAACATATATATGATATATATCACATATGCGAACAACATTTGGGTAAATATAGATCATTTTTTCTGCTTGGAGCACGATCACTAGAATCAAACGCACATATAACTACATGAAAACCATAAAAACAATAAAATGTAACAAACTAAACTAAAACGGATCAGTTGCTGGTCTGCTGGAAACAGCCTAGCTCCAACAAACATCCAAATAAAAAATGCACTCTTGTTAATCCCATAACGAAACTGGTGAATGTAGTAGTAGCACAAAATGTAGTGGAAAGCACAGCAACATCCATAGAGCAAAACTAAGCTGAACACTAGTCCATTCTCCAGAAACAATAATAATCCCAGCAGCCAGCAACAACTTCGTGAGGAAATAATTCATGGGAACAGGTATAACACGGCAGGCAAAAAGAACGATGCATGCATAAATATATTGTCCATTACTCCTTATTTGTATATAAACTAGAGGTACTCAAACATTATTGTGCCCTTCACTTAATATACATTGGAAAACTGCACAATTTTTACAGCCGCTGATCATTTACAATTTCATGTAGAGAAGGTGACTCCGAGCCATTGTATTTACTAGGGACTGGGGTGTTCCGCCTGGACTGCCGCTTGGTTGCCACCAGGACTTGCTCTGCCTCTGGTTCACCAGCTATCGAGAACTTCTCGTCGTCGTCATCAACTTTGAACACCGGGTGGATGTACGCGTTCATCAGGTATCCTTTCAGATCAAATCCTGGCTCTCTTGCACGTTCTAGGGTATCCTTCTTCATTGCCTCCTGTTAAAGGAAATGGAAAAGTATTAGTAGTTATGTTTTATGGTGTGACTGCCCTTTTTAATCTAATCATATTTTAAGTGATACATTTATTATATAATGTACAGGTTGCATAAACAGTTGGTGCCATCGGATCAATGTAAAGTAGTCAATTCTTACAACAACACTAATGATAATTCGGACACAAATTTAATCGGATCACAATTGTGCTGTCATCGACAAAACATGGCAGCTTTAAACAGAATAAGGTAGTACAATTCATAGTCAACATGAGTTGAATCCTAGCTCTCCAACCACAAAGCTTCTCCTAACAATAAGATGGTCCTGGAATTATGTTTTTCCAGTCACGATGTGTAACTAGGTATAGTGACAGAACATGATAGTGCAAATCACAGTGAACTTCCAATGGGCACCAGCTATAGAACTTTACTCGCCTCTGTTCCAAATGTGGGTCGTTTTAGGATTCTATCCAGTCAACTTTATTAACTTGGCCCATAAATATATATTGACAACATAGGTGATGTTACTAGATTCATCATAGGAAAATACTTTCATAATATATATTTTCACTATTTAAATGGTATCCTTTTACAAAATTGCAGAAGTGACACATTAGAGACCATGTCACTGTCCTAAACGACCTAAATTTGGAATCAGAGTAGTTGACAGTTAACACCTTCATTTCTCAATCGGTACTTTCCAAACTAACAATTTGATCCTAAATGAGAAGATCTGAGAACAGAAGTCAATAAATTTTTAAGCAACATTTTTCATGTTTATTTGAAGATCCACCAAGGACTTGTTAATGCCAAAAGAAGCATGATCCCATTCTAACATCAATTCATTATTAACTCCCAAATTTGAAAAAGAAACATACCTGTAACGGGCATTTCACAAAAGTAGGTTCATAGCGGTTCTTGCAGTACTTGTGGAAATAAAAGGTTACAACAGGAAGAACAAGGAGCACTGGTGTTGACTGGCCAGCGCCTTTTGTGCTAAGTAATCCAAGGAGAAGCAGTTGCGATATGATCAATGCTGTGATTATACGTCCATGAACACTTGGCCAAAATGCTGCTGCACTCTCATATTCTTGATTGTACACATTTATTATCTGAAACAGTGTAAAGATTGTTGATGAAAATTACACAGCATGATCAGGACTAGTAACTCAATCCATAATAAATACATGCAATATGCCAATTAGATGGATACAATAATATATCTAAATAATCTTATTGCCAATGTAGCACAGCCCAATGAGGGGCGTGATTGCCAGATGCAATGGTTAAAAAAAATCATCTAAGAAATCCAAGCATCTTAGATATGTTTTCTTACCTGGTGGCGGTATACAATATATGCAAACCCAAAGAATATCAATATGAAAGGGAGCAAAAATGGTGTCACCGCAGCATAGACAAGACCAAGTAAGAAATAGAGCTGAATTTGAGGTTCACTTGAGTCAAAACCAATACTTCCAGGGTCCATTGCCTCTTCCCTATCTTTCTCAGTCTTGACCAAGAAAAAGTTTTTCAAGTGAAAGATTACCAGTGGCTTCAATCTTAATATTTCACCAGCGACCCCAGCCCAACCATCAACCATTACATATGTTATAAAAAAGGTTGCCTTCATTGGAATTGCTTCACCAACTGTCCTTGGTATTCTGCAAAAGAGGCAAATTAGATACTAGGAATAAAAGCATACACAGTTTAACAGGAGAAAATATGGAATGAAAGGGGTTCAAATACAACCTTTTAATATCAAGATGTTCAAACTAATACCAGGTAACAAAGGAGAATACACTGAAAAATAGCATGCCGATAAAATAATTTCATAACGGAGGAAAGTGAATATATGAATAGTTTTAGGGGTATTCTCTCCATCCAAAGTCCTTACCATGAGCATTAAAAGTACAAGTATATATGGCAAACATATTAAACTGTAGATCCTGCAGCATCGTGCAACATTTGTAGTACAGGCATATCCAACATACCCAGTCAAACATACCATAATTTTGCTGTCACAGCTCCGGAAAGATACTTTCACCTATGTGCTATGTCCAAAGGCAAACACATTGTTTTAATAGCTACTTCAGGTAAGGGTTGACCACTGTTTCATATGTTATTGATGAACACATATTTCTAGCTTAAGCACAATTATTTCAATAGTACGATCATTTCATCAAGCCAAACTGTAAATGATGAATTTTTTGTCAACATGTAATTACTCTCTCCATTCCTTCTTTTTTTTGTAAGGCACTCACAACCCAAGATTCAAACTATATACAAATTTGGCATCATTAGATTCATATTTGAAAATATTTTTATATGATGTAAATTCCATGGTTATGAACAATATAATGTAGAGTTACTAATGGTCAGAGTGTGGTGTTGGAGACCGCACTGGGTCAAACCACGCCTTACAAAAAGAAAAGGAGGGAGTATGTTATTGCATCTATATCAGTACATACAAAGACGACAATGATAAATGGTGCAGCATAAAGGATTAACAATATGAGAAGGACATACTCATTTGCTGATTGATGTATATAGGTTTTTAGCTGCTCTAAAGCAGATCCTGCAATAATGCTTGCCAGAAACACATTGAAGAATATGAAGATATAGTATTTGGATGCAGATCTTCTCTCCAGTGAAGATATTGATGTCAATCCTTCAACCTTAGACATAAACATTAATATGCTTGGGAGTAATATAAGGAAGATCTTCAGAGCAATTCCAGGAAGGAAACCTTGGATGAATGATTTAATAGTAGGTCTGAGAAAAAACAGTTGAAGTAAAAGGTTTAAGAGATCAGGAAAATGCCCACATAACAATGCACAAGAAATAGAGGAATGGGTATACAAATTTGGTACTGAAAATTAACTTTATGCCAGTAATATATATATATTCCTGTTAAATCAATTAGTCAGTTAGATGACAATGTATGCAGCAGCAGTGACCTAAATGGCACACCTAAATAAGTTTGGGATGTCATGTCATTTTTTGGTTTCACTTAACTCATGGTTGGAACTTGAAAAAAGTGGCATAAATAAGTTCAGAAACTATCAACCTTTAAACTGACCTTTTCAGATTTAAGTGGCATACACAAGTTATGAATAGTAAAAGCACACGTGTAAACGCTTAAGTGATAGCTTGGATTTCCTTATAGTGTGAGCAAAATATCTTGTCACCATGGCAACAACGGAAACTAATACAAACACGTTGTGATGGGAATTCAAGTACTCGGCACATGAATATAAAACATCACAACAAACCCGCACCAGAACTGTACACCTCAGCATAGCTACAGGAGCAGAGCAAAGTATCCCATGGTTCCTGGGCTAACCACATTTACATGCCACACTATTTTCATTTGGTAATAGAAACTAGCTGTTTAATTGGATCAGTCTGTCTTTTTTTTCCCCATGTACAGTTCTCAAATGTTTTTGATAAGAAAAAAACTGCTCTATACAGTGTGTACTTCAAAATGTAGGTTTAACATTGGACATTGATTGTTACATCATTTTGCAACAGTTCTTATTCTCAAACCAGTGCAGTCATATTTGCCATCATCCATAGCAGAGTTATGATCAGCTTCTCTAGTACAATTAATTATCGCAGTGCTGTTTTTTTCCCTTTTTAACAAAAGGTCACTCTATGTAAGATAGTGAACATAGAGCTATGACATATTTATATAGATCCAACACAATGGAAGTTTAAAACCAATGGCATACTACTACAGTAGGACTGAAAACAAAACATTTGTGGAGAAGCAATAGCAATTAGACGTACATTTCAATGAGAGGCTTCAGAAATGGAACTGCCTTCTCGATCCCTTCAAGATTTGCAAGAGACTGAACAAATGCTATTGGGATCACATAAAAGAAGTTCAGGAAGAAGAATGCCACTGCCACAATCAACCTTCGAATTGTAAGGGAGACAAATGGAATAGACAAATTATCCCAGTACACATCGCGAGGTTCTGGAGCCCATTCAGTCAACCAAACAGTTGGATTACTGGTTTGTTGTGTCTGAGCACAAACTGCCGCACCCCAACGTGATCGGAAGGAAACAAATGCTGCTGGGACGACTGATTTAGGATCCTTTACAATCTTTTCACGCTCTTCTGCTTCCTAAATATCATTTACACGAGGTGGTAAATCTGACAGTTTGTGAAAGTTATCATTGTTTTAAAAGAAAAGGAACTGTAACATTGTGGAATACAAATATATAACTGATAGTCCTATCAAAATTTGATTTTCCATTGCATGCAAAATACCTACCTTAAAAAATACCACTTCAGTAGCACATTTCGTGTCACTAAAAAACCTAAGACTCTACTTAAGAGAAAAAGATATGCACAGCCAACTATACTTATCTGAATGAGCGTTTGAAATATAGGAGGAAGTCCATGTTTGACCTCTAACTATCACTAGAGACCAATTTTGGCCCTCAGACTCCAAGACCGAATATCTTCGGCACCCCAACTGTCAAAACTGTTTATTTTTCACCCATTGCCGGTTTCAAAGGTGGTTTTGCCTGGTTTTGCGTCACCTGCCATGCTGTCTATCATCGCCACATCAGCACCATTTCCTCCTTTTCTTCCACCCCTTTCTCTCCCGTGGTTGAGAGATGTTGCTCTCATTCGTCGATGGACTAGAGAACTACCCTGCTGTACCTCGATTATGATGTGGGCCCTCACACACCGCCTTGCTCCACTGTGTTACAGCGAGCACCCACCCGGCATCCGATGTCAGGCCTGCCCAAGCTGAGTTGCCGGTAAGCTACCTAGGAGCATGCAGAAGCTCATGTGCCATGTCTGTGCACGTCCAGGCAGTGCATCAAGCACGGCAGTGGGCAGCAGCGGCTGGCTTCTGGCAGAAGGAAGTGAGGTAGTTATGAGTGGTCAGCAGGAAGAAATGAGACCTGGTTTTTCTTTAATTATTGAAAAAGGTGGCATTTGGTTAACCATGTAAATACCATGCAAGATGACATGGTGCAAAACCGGGAAAAAAACACCTTTCCCACCAAGGGTGCAAAGCAAACTGTCTTGACACAGTTAAGAGTGCCAAAGATACCCGGTTTTGGAGTTGGGAGGACTAAAATCAGACTTCGGCGACAGTTGGATGGTGAAAAATGACTTCTTTCATAGTGTGTATTTGATACACACCATCAATACCAAAGGGTTTACGACCTGACTCCATCAAACCAAATTGTAAACATCTATTTTTTTGCCGGCACAATTATAACTCAAGATGAATATTGTTCATTAAAAGATGAGCCCTCAGCAGATGGTGTGACTCACTTCATTTTCTATCCTCTCAATTTCTGATTTGTAGTATTCAATAGCATCCACCTTGGTACCAAAACAACCAAGAAAACCAGTCTGCAGCAGAGGAGAGTAATGCAAAGAATTAGAATGAAAATAAAAAGGTTCCTATTTTGATTGAAAGAGAATATATGAAAGAGAAGTAGGATATGGTTTATTTTTGTGGAATAACCTTAGTGGTAGGCCTCTGAGATGCATTTCTTTCAAACTTCAGCAGATAGAAGTCAAGCCAATTCTGCATCTTTGTCTTCTCTTTCACCAATTTAGCAAGCTTATTTGCATTGTAAACAACCTAAAAAAAAGTGAATGCAGTGAAATCTTTCATAACATGGCTTGTTCTGTTTTACGGAATAAGAAAAATTCAAAATACCACTTAAACTTTATGTCACAAGGAATCAAATAACATTCCATCTTAATTGGAATCAAATGTAAGAAATTTAAGTGAAGCAAACATGGAATCACCAAACCATATTACCCAGGAAGATGGTACACCGGAGAATCAATATATATAAATTGGAAGAAGAAAATAAGGATCATAATATGGATATTAATGTAAGATGTAATGATTACCTGGTGCGTCAGATAGTGATCAGGATGATTCACAAGAAAGAAATGTTCGACAAGCTCACCAATTGATTCATCTGGATCAGGCGGTATATTCCGCACAAGGACCTGAAACACTAACATTAGTTAATTACATTATACAAGTAATAATCAAAACAACAGAATCCAGTTGATATTTTTTAAGAACAAAGGAAATAAGCTCACATCTCAAAATCTATGTGAACTGAAGTAACATTGAATATCAAGTTTAATTCAGTTAAGCATCTGAATATCATTGTGCTCATGGCATAATTCAATCAATTGATATAAATCTTGTCTGTACTTCGCCTTAATCTTATGTGGCCATGTGGGAGATTGCTGAAATATCATTTTCTCTGCAAACCTGCTCACAATTGATATACAACCCATCACTAATGTATTACAAACAGTATGATGTACATCTTTCTAGCCCTTATACTACCTTATAATCCCACCCCCCACCCCCACCCATTTTCTCTGCGGTTGAGGAATACCCAGCCAATATTAAGTGGAGAGAGTACTGAAGCACACAATTTTTAACTATCATGCTGATTGGTTAAACACGCAAACACACAATGAACTGCATTCTGTCTATTCAGTTGAAATAGATAAAAAGGAACACAACAGGTTCACAGAGACATACCGTGAACTGGTCTGGCCTGCGTTTCTCTGATGCAAGAAAACGCAGTCTCATTTGTGCAACAATTTCATACTCACGTAATAGTACATAGCAGGTCCAAAATGTGAAAACATAAGCCATAGTCAAGTGGGCTATAAACCTTCACAAAGAGAACTGAGTCAGGACTCCTGAGCAGTCAGTGTGAACTCAAAACTACAATCCCTAATTTGAATGACAAGGTGTACCATGAAATGTAAACATTGAAAGTACTTTTAGCATCCAAACCCCTTTCTCTAAATCTAATGCTTGAGCTTCAATTATTTTTATGCGCAAAGTTGTCTTGTTTGTTCCACATTATGAACTTTGGCTCCTAAGTTGGCAATTACTCTTTCACAAGCCGCACCTTCTATCTCAGTTAACCCCAAAGTCTATGTTGTAAAACTCTGGTTGGTTTAACTATCAAATAATGCATACAGCATGCAAAAATAATTAGCCTTTGTAGCCAACACTTCCCCCAAAGAATCGTGGTGTCATAACATGAGCTTCATACACAAATCATCAAGTGCTAACCTTTTTGATCCAACAGGTATGTTTGATATCGAAAGATTATCAACGTCGCTGTGATGGACCTTCGAGAATTCCAGAGCATCATTGGTCCAGTTAACAGGGACAAGAACAGCGAATGCTAGAATTGTGATTGGAACAAATATTTTAAGCCTGCAACGATCGAAACAAGTAAATAAGTAAAAGCTAAGTAAAAAAGGAGATGGGCAGCAATGTGAACAATAGAAACATAAAGCAAGTGGGAACAGCAAACGTTTTGATTCAATAGAAACATATCGAATTGGGTGCATTCCCTTTTCTTTTCTCCAGAAGGAATCCTGGAGACTAGATATCCAATTGGCAAATTAGTAGTCTAATATAGAGTAGTTGGCATAACCAAACAGAGCAAAGACCTAGCCCTGAATTAGCCAACATAGCTAGCAACAAAGCTGGTAGCACCAGTTCATTCCTTTTGCGAAGCCTTTCAAATGTATTTTTAGTATTGCAGATTAATACAATAATTAGCGACATTATGATGTCGATTGACCATTTGTAAACCAAAAGGATGCTCTATTTACAAATATGTCTAGGCTGTCAGAAACCTCCTTTGACAGAAACTAGTAGTCAGTAATGTCCTATCTCAGGTGCAACTGGAGAGAGAAACTGATATGACAAACAAAAGCATTAAAATATGACCACAGTATATCGAATACAAATCACGTACCCAACTAAGTAAATCCGCAGATAGACAGCTGAATCAAGCCCTGCATGGCTGATCAACTCATCCTCGGGCATTTTGAGAGCAGCGGGCATCCAACTTAAGAACTTCAAGTACGACCGCATGTCCAAATTGACAAATTTCCGAACAAATGTACCCCCATGACTTGGGCTCTCTCTTGCACCTTTGAGGTACCATTTTGGGAAGTAAACCCTATCATTGATTGGCTGCAGTCGTAGGAAAGCAAATGCTAACAGGAATATTATGGCGCCCAGTATGTTGATAGCCGCAGAGAGGCCTATATCTTTAATAGTAGCCATAGTTGTCCTTTAAATAGCTTGGGAAATTCCTATAGGATTTATCTGCAAGATGTAAGGAAGAACACAATCATCAACCACTAGATAGTATGATGTCACGAGAACACACTTGTAAACAAAACCAAATATGAGAAGTGGTGAATGATGAGGTTATAGAGAACATGGCCTATCAAAGGACAAACACTTCACATAGGGCGACTTAGTGTAAGTTGCCAAAGAGTAACACAAAATCACTCTGAAACGCACAAAACAACACAAATCTGGTTTGTCTAGTTTGTAGTTAGGCATTGGACATTGGTGAACCCTTTGTAAGTAACTACAATGAATTGAACTATTCGCAAACGGTTTTGAACTTTTTGAGCACAAAGAATGTTGGCAGAAACCACAAACAAAAAAATTTATATATATATATGTTCCATTATACTATATGCAACTTATAAATTTATGTGTTATGAGTCATTCCTAGATATATGAAGTACTGGGCCAATTTTGACTTATCAGCACAAAAACAAGTCAACCAGTGAACAGAAGTAAAAGATAGGCATAACTAAGCCTTAAAAACATTTTGATTCGTAGTTGAACAACTGTGATTCTAAGTTTCACATGATAAAGCAAGTTTTAACTCTGGGTTGCGGACGGCACTTCTACCTGACCCAAAACAAAATGGTTTGTACCAGAGAGGCAGGAAATGAAGCCAAGATTGTGATCTGTAGCTAGTGTAAGCCAACCCTGACTCCTGATCCTTTCCTATAGTCTATGAGATATTCAATGGATAAGTAACAAACTTCGTGCTGTGACGTGTCAACATCAAACTCAAAAGATACTAGCTGAGCAGCAACAGCACTAGATCACTACTTATCGCAGGTGGGGGATCTAATATTTAAAATCTATTTAGCAGAAGAAATTGGTCGATTTTAAGGAGACATCCAGGCTCCGAAATTGCAAAACTAAAACCGCACTGCCATCACTTGGATTATTGGACTCCTAATTGGATTATTTGCCCACGTATACAAATAGTAACAATAAACCTCCCGGGTTTTTAGTGCGGAATTTAAGGCGTGAGCCCGTGACAGCTCAAAAGCTCATAAAACTTTGCATAAATTCGTTCTCCCAGGAAACGTCCGCGTGAAGCGTTAAGCCATCCTGGAATGTTGAAGCGGCGCCATCGCCAAGAAAGGTTATACCCGGCAAATCTTTAAAGGTGGCATTAGGCAGGCCAAGTTGTCGACTTTAATTAAGTTGTCAGCTCAAGTGGAAAAGGCGCAAGGAAAATAAAAATGTGATGGGAAGCCAATTTGATTTGTCCTGCTACTTTTTCCTCAAAAACACATATATGTATACTATGAAGTAGTTTTGTCAAAAATGATAAACTGACACATGGACAAAGTTAAAAAAAAGGTCCGATTTTCCTGGAGAAGTACATGGTACAGTACTGTACATGCTGTAGCAAATTCTCTAGTGGTCAATTGCAGCGGAACGAAATCCGACAAAATTGCGACGGTGGCTAATGGCTATGAAGAAGAAGCCCCAAAGGTTGCGGTTTCTCATGCAATTTCCCCGACAAAATTTTGGTGAAACGAATGCCCTTTGTATGACTCCTCCTCCGTTGTAGCCGCCGGAACGGCAAGCAACTCGAGCGCAATTGCAATTGATTGAAGGGAGGCAAATTTTTGTCCCCAAACGGCAGCAAGAAATCGGCAAAGAAACCAAAATGTTGGGGAACAGACACGTAGCAGCAAAGCAGGAATAAAGAAAATGGAGCAGGTGGAGCGTTGTGCGAGGCAGATCTGCCCCCCAACCCGAAGCGAAAGATAGCGGAGCAGGCCACGAGACAGAGGGCGAGGGAGGAAGAAACAACAGAGGGGCACATACCTCGGCCACGAACAAGAAGAGAAGCAGGAGCAGGAGGAAGAAGCACCGGCCGCCCTCCGCATGCAAGCAGCGCCGCTTCGCTTCACCCCTCCGCCTTAACCACCGGCGCGGCGGCCCGCCATATGCCCCGAATGCCGGCGACTCCCTTCACTTCCGCTCACTTGTCTAGTTCTCTTCCCTCTCCCAGTCCTCCTCCAATGGGCGAACAGTGACAGGCCCCAAACCCTGCGCCGCCTGCTACACTGGCACTGCGAGAGGCCGAGAGCGAGAGCAGAGGAGACGGGGGGACACCGGCACGGGATTTTATTTCTCCCCCTCCCTTGCGGAGTTGCGGTCCCTTTCGTTCCTCGTGCTCGCTGGGGTCGACGCCAACCCGCCAACCCGGCTGCTGTGCTGTCAGTGGGAAGAGAGAGAGAGATGCAGTTACGACTTCCCTCCTTGGCTCGCGGCCGCTACGAAACTGGGCTTTGGCCTTGTTTGTTTAGGTGCCTAAAGTTTAGAGGTGTAAAATTACTGTTATAGTATTATAACACACTGTAGCGTTTCGTTTGTATTTATGAATTATTATTCAAATATTGACTAATGAAGCTCAAAAAATTCGTCTCGCAAAGTACAACAAAACTGTACAATTAGTTTTTGATTTCGTCTACATTTAGCACTCCATACATGTACCGCAAGTTTGATGTGATGGGGAATCTTCTTTTTGCATAGTGTCAAAGTTGGGAGTTTTGAGGGAACTAAATATGACCTGGTTCATTGTAGCCGACTAGCCGTCCTGCTGCGAAGGACTATGGGGTGTTTAGATACACCTCCTAAAGTATAGGACCCATCATATCGGATGTTTGATACTAATTAGGAGTATTAAATATAAACTATTTACAAAATCCATTGCACAGATGGAGTCTAATTCGCGAGACAATTAGGCTAATCATGATTTGACAATTAGACAGGTGGAGTCTATTAAATATAAACTATTAAGCCTAATTAGTCTATAATTTGACAATGTGCTGCTACAGTAAATATGTGCTAATTATGGATCAATTAGCTCAATAAAATCGCCTCGCGAATTAGTATAGGGTTCTGCAATTAGTTTTATAATTATCTCATATTTAATCCTTTTAATTAGCATCCGAACATCCGACGTCACAGTTCTAAGTCTACGTCACAGTCCTAGAGTCTAAAGTCTAGGACTGCGTAACACCCCGTACGAGTAACGGGCAGCTCTGCTGGCTGCACTCGCTGCGCGTTTATTACCGCGTGGGTGGGTGGGTGGGGGGGAGGCGTGGGACGGCGGCCAGACCAGACGTGAAACGGAAGCGTCCATGAGTGTGGGGCCCACGGTAGAAGAGGGGTTACGTATACGCATACGAGGCGGAGGCGGACAGAAATGACGCCATGCCGACGGGTGCGTAGCTGTGCGCTGGCCCCTGCAGCATGGTGCCGCGAATGCAATCCACTAGTTGATCTTGATCCTTCTCTAACCACTCCAATTTGGAGTGCTATTTTATTTCCATGCGCACGAAATGCCTAGCTCTCGGAGGCGAACGCGAATTGGCGATGGCGTCGCCTCCACCTCTGGGCGAACCTAGCCAGCCAGCAGACATGCTGCAGGAGTATTCAAGTCTGCACCAAAATATAATTACATTTGGTTTTATTTGATTCAGGGCAATAAACTCTCGCCGCGCTCTTGGGCTCGTAAAAGTAAAACCCCTGCACAAATGGCGCCGCGTGTTAAAGCAGCAGTTTTTTATTAGTACCGCGGTCTGTTGACAGCCTAGGCTGTTTCTGTGAGTAGTACTGTAGTAGTGATCCAGAGGAGTACGGCGACAAGCCGACAACGCAAGTGTCAAATACTCCAGCCAAATATTGTACGATGTTTAATCCGGAATATGAATCCGTGGAGAAAGATGCTGTGCTACATACTACTAGAAGCTAATTACTGTCTCTGATTTCAGCCGCCGAAGTCGAAGTGGTACGCGGTATGACCACACATTTGTGCCTAGATCGAGTACAGGTACAGGTGCTAACCTGAGCCTCTCTTCGATTTGGTAAACGAAAGGTAAGGCCGAATGGTAAGCAGAGACATATGCGTGTGGCAAAAGGTCAAATTATGCGTGCCCCATGCTGTTCTAGCACAGCAGAGTTAAGGGGTTTCATAGTAAAGTTTAGTAACTGTAACATGTTTAATGTTTAGATACTAATTATGAGTATATTAAATATAAGTCACTTACAAAATCAATTGTATAAATAAATCAATTGCATAAATGAAGGCTAATTCGCGATTTCAATCTATTAAATCTAATTAGTTCATGATTTGACCATATGGTGCTACGTTTGTGTTAACTATGAATTAATTAGATTTAATAGATTCATCTCGCGAATTAATCACGGCTTATACAATTAGTTTTATAATTATTATTCATCCAAACGCCCCTAATTATCGGCGCGTGGTTGTCGCGTTGCGCGATCATGTGAGGCCGGTCAGCCGACACGCCTGCCACGCTGAAAATAACAAGCCACTTGATATCTGAGAAACCCGGCTGACGCCGTCGCCATCCTCGATCGATCTCGTACGGGGCCTCCTGTCGGCAGCGCCCAGCTGCCCCCACGGCCCACGGCCTGGGCGAAGAAGAAATCCCCGTCTCGCTGCCCTTTCTCCGTAACGCGACGCGGCCGCTTTCCAGACGTAGTACGAGTGGCCGGGCGGCGGAGCGGCTACGGTTCAGAACGTCAACCCCGCTGACGAACGGCCGCAGGGGGCCCCGCGCCGCCGATAAACACGCGCCTGGAGCAGCGAGCCCCGAGCACGTGCGCGCTCTGCGGGGGCTGGGCTCTGCTTGCTCGATCGCCTCGCCCCCCGCCCCGGCTCGGGATCGCGTCGTGCTTCGCTTCTCCCGCTCCCGCACGGCCACACGCGTCACCCCGCCGCCGGGGGAGGACGCCGTGTGGGGGCACGGCATGTCAGCCATGGCGGCGCGCGCGTCTCCACGCGGCCGCCCCGGACGGCCGGCAGGCAGTAGGTTTGATCCATCGATTCATTCCGTGGATCGGTTGGCCGATTCGTCCGCTTCCGATTCGCGGGTCGGCTACCTAACTAGGTGCATGCCGTCGGGTGACGCAGGTATAGCAGCTGGTGTTCCGGTGAGGCGCGCGGCGTTCCGTGGCCGGGCTCAACTGCGGATTTGCATGGATGCCTGCCACGTGTCGAGCACGCTGACGTTCAGTGCTGATCATATCGCTCCATCCATGATTTGCGCGCGTACCATATATACGGAGTAGTATATAATAAAATATAATGGGGACTTTTAAAATGTGTTAAGCACATGCATACCCAACGGCCCAAAAACCTGTATACGGTATTACGGACCACATACATCTCTTGCTGTTTGTTAAGGCCGTTAGGTACGGCGACGCCATGTTCAGATGAATCGAACTGTGTATCGACTCCTCTGGTGCCATTGATCAGAAATGGCAACTCTGACCTTTGAATTTAGGCTCTGTTTCACATGGCTATATAGCTGAACTTCAGTAACTTCAATAAAAATTCCAGTCAAATATCCTAGCTCCAAAATTTCATGAAGCTACAAACTTTATGGAGCTGTAGTGCAAATAAGGGTGGAGTTTTGGAGCACCTCTTTTGCAGCTCCAAAACCACATCTTTTGAACCTCCTCGTGGAGTTGGTGGGTAATTACTTACCAATACCACTGGTTAAAAAAAACACTTGGTTCTATTTCTCCCGAGACCCCTGCGCCACATCTCCCTCCCACGTGCCCGTTCCCCCCGCATCCACCCCCGCCGCCGGCTACTCGAGCCCCGCCGTCGTCCACCCCTGCCACCGTCGCCGGCCGCATCTCTCTCCAAACTGCTGCCGGCCGTCGAGCCCCTCCGCTGGCCTCATCTCCCTCCCGATCGCTGGCCCGCCGAGCCCCGTTGCTGGCCGCCATCCACCCCCGCTGCCCAACGCCCTCCGCCTTCCACCTGCAAGGGTTGGGTACGCGGCTATGGCTGGACGACGGGGCAAGGGTTGGGCGCGTGGCACGGCGGCGTTCACAGCCGTGGCGTTGGCGGTGGGCGCGGGCTGGCGGTACGGGTAGGACACAGCCTCCGCAGTGGCAGCGTTCCGCGAGGCCCACAGCTCGCTGGGGCCATGAGCGGTGCCGGCCTACGTGGCCCCACACGCACTCACGCTCACGCTCTGCCCGCCCTACGCCATCTTCTTCAAGGGTGGCGCCGCGCTCATCTTGGGATTCCTGCCCGGCATCACGTGCGTCTTCTCCACCAAGGTCCAAGGTCCTCAGTGCATCCATCTCCTTCTGGATCGGAAGGTTGGGATGCCTCTCCTCTTCTCTTTCCCTTTCTTCCCTGCTCTATCATGCTCTGCTGTGTTCCTGAGGAAGAAAAGAGGGGGACAAGAGGATGACAAGTGGGACCATGAGTTGGAGGCAAGAATGGCAAATCACCTTCAAACTCCTCTTTTTCTGGAGCTGTGGACACCCTCCCAACCAAACACTTCCATCAAACAGCTCCAACTCCACCCAGAGCTGGCTCCACCTGGAGTGAAGCAGCTCCACCCAGAGTTGGAACCCCAAATCAAACTTTAACTAACATTTTTTGAATTATTCGTGATAATAAGCCCGGGACCATTCCCTTTTTAGCGTTAATCGTGCTCAACTCATTTTTCGTTCCATTCCGCACGAAGCAGCCCTTGTTTAAAAGAGGAGCGGAAAGGGACAGAATAAGCCAGCTTGCATTAGCTAGCAGTAGCACAAATGGTGATGGATGTTCTTTCAAATTAGAAATGATGGGTGTGTCGTGTCTAGCTAGCTAAAAGCGTCCTCCGATTGCTTCCTAATAATAGTACTGTATATTTTTTTGGCGTTCGAGAAGCTGTTGCTGGGACCATATCGCTTCAATCTCAGTTCAGTTTCAGCGCGAGTGGGTGTAGCTATGAATCAGTTTACCGTTAACGAGGTCAAATAAAAAGAAGATACGGAAACAAAGCCATGGCCCAAACCCGACCGGAGTATTATTGACTGGTCGCCTTGCGGCGGCTGCATGTGCGCGGCGGCAAGCCCTTTCCCTGCTTGGGGCAACATCTGGCACCCTTTTTTTTATTTTGGCTCTTTTTACGAAAAAATTTCACAAATAGGCCCCTGGCGAAACCAATTCCAAAAATGGACCCTTAGCTTGGCGCCAGGATGGCTGGCGCCAAGGTATAACATCTTGGCGCTAGGATGCCTGGCGCCAAGGTCCCCCCACCGCGCCTCTGACGTAGCGCCGGTCCCCTGACGTGGCGCCGAGGCTTGGCGCCAAGATCTATGGCGCCAAGCCTCCTTACATATACCGCCCCCCTTCTTCCTACCCGAGAGTTCCTCCTCATTCTTCTCCACTCTCTCGGGTTTTTACTCTCCCTACTTCGCCCTAGACTACGAATCGGTATTGTAGCTTAGGAAACTTTCATTTGATCCGTGGATCCTGAAGAGCAAGGTATCCTCTCTCCCTCGTACCTTTTTTCACATCGATTTGCTATATATTTGTTGCATTTTTGAACTTAGGATTTCATGCAAATGTGGGATGCCGAGGCGTGGAAAAGCTAAGAAACTAAGGTAACCTCAACGCACGTAGTTATGTTATATGCTCATTGTTGTGGATCAAATGAACAAACCTTAATTGTAGGTTTATTGTTATGTCCGTTTGATTCTTAGAACGAAATAAACTAAATTGTAGTTATGGCGCCAAGATGACCGGAAATACCTTCAATCCATTGCCTCTGCCTAGTGGTGTTCCAGTGCCTATGTGCTTTTGCGGCGATCCTTGCAAGGTAGCCAAGTCCAATGAACATGCCACATATAGGCAGAGGTATTGGATGTGTTCCAACTTTGCGTTTGAACCTACACTTCGTCAGCGCCGCATTAACATGTTGGTAAGGAATTCTTGTTGTCTTATAATTATTGTCTATAATTTTTTTGTTTTATAACAATTGCATTTGTTGTAGACCCCTCCACCGCTATATGATTTTGAGCAGTGGATCGACACTGAGATCAATCCTGAAGACAAGGAGTTTTTGGAGTATATGATGCGCTGGGATGTAGAGAGGAAGGAGGTGTACGAGAAGAGGCTCAAAGAGGAGGCTGTGGAAAAGGAGCACAAGGAAGAGGAGGAAAGGAGGTAGGTTGCTGCGAACAGGGAGGAGAAAGAGAAGAAGTTTGAGCGGGCACGCCGAGCGAAAGCAGCGGTTGAGGAGAATCCCGATGCCTTAAGGAAGGGAAAGTGACCTCGTTGCACTCAATAGCCATATTTAGATTCTAGTTCTATGGTTTATTTATGAATAATATTTTCTACTGTGAGACTTTTATTATGTTGTCATGTAATAATGCACTTTAAGTATGGACACGCAATTTGTAGACAACCTATGTTTATTTTGCGATGTAATGCACTTCGAAGTTGTAGTCTAGTGAAATTTCCGCAGAAAATAAAAAGGGTACTTGTTAGCGAAATTTCGGCAGAAGTTCCCCTACTTTTTTTTGATGCAATCCATACAAAATTACGAGATGAATAGTGAACATAAATACAAACATACAAGCATATAAGCATATGACACAAGTATATGACACATTCATAATAGAATCCACAATAGTTCAGAATGAAAGTCCATATATACAAATAGTCCATATAATACAAAGTTCGCAATAAGAACCGTCACTGCCTCCTAGTCTTACCCTTACCCTTGTGACCAAGGGCGTCTCCTAGTCTTACCCTTACCCTTGTGACCAAGGGCGTCAGTGCCTGGAGTGTAAGGAGAACGTGGGCGACGTAGTCTAGTGCCTACAACCTGTGTAGGCTGAGTCAAGGGAGCCTCCTGGAGCTTAGACGGGCCAAGCTCCTCGGTCCTCTGCTCATCATCGTCGTCGTCGTCGTCCTCATCCTCGGATGCAATTGCTTTCGAACCTGAGGGGCCTTGGCTAGACGTACCGACGCCTCCTTCGCGTAGGGATGGAACGTGCACGTCTCGCGTCGTGGCAGTCCTGCAACCACAACGAGCAGCCGCACGGCGAAGCCGATTTGACAGTCGCTGCAGTAGTAAAAACTAGTTACACGAAAGAAGAATGTAACGTATTAATAAAGTATTAGAAAGAATAATTTGAGAATTACCTCTAGAAAGCTCCGCGTCTCGGGATCCGTAACTCTAGGACAGAAATGCTCTATATCTCTAACCGAGCTTTGGAGGGTACGGCCCTGCAACAAATGACTAAGTCACTAAAGCAATAAATGATTTAGTCATTAACTTACTTACACACTAAGTCACTAAATGACTAAATGATTAAGTCAGATGGTCACTAAGTCCTTATCTAACTAACTAAATCTCTAAGTAACTTAACATAGAACATAGAAAAGTGAAGCAATTGTCTTACCATCCTATCCAGGATTGGTCCTGCCTCCACCTGCCTTCCAGCACGAGTACTCTGATCGTACACCGTGTCTTCATCGTCGGATGATTGGATGTCGGCGTAGTCATCTTCCGTCCACGCTGCTCTCAGCCTGTGATGCGTCGCACCTTGGTACCAAGTCTGGTATTGCCTGTACTCACTGTTTGTGTGCGGCTCGTCGTTCTCGTCCACGTTTTCATCGAAGTTCTCCCAATCGTCAATGTACGCCTGGTGGAACGCGGCCCACTCAGAGACCTTCCGTTTCTTCTTACGATCCACGCTGCACGTCACATTACATGTTACTGCTAGGCAAAATTTAGTTAATGGTATTGAAATAATTCAAATATGAAAAGACTTACCTATGTAGCTCCACACTAGTCGAGGTCGCCGGTGGTAGCCAAATCTGCCTCATCCCAAACTGTCGTGCTACTCGATCTGGCAGGTGGTACTCGATAGCATAGAAGCATATGAGAGGACACTTCATCATGTAAAGATCGTCGTCCAACCCACACATGAAGCTAAGGGTAAAAGGAAGTGCGTCCTCTCCTTCGTAAGGCTGCCAATTTACCTGCAACATGTCAAAACAAGATGTTAGTTGTTATACTAAAAGATTACAAAGCATGTTAAAAAAATTTGACTTACACTATGAGCCGTGAGCGCGTCTATCTCGTTGATGTAATCCAGGTACGCGCGGTCCAACCTCGTATGGCTAACCTTAACCTGATCCCAAATATATACCCATGTCGGCTGCCGTCTCAGCATCTGACCTGGGAACCACGGTCGACGCGGCATAATCTCGGAACGACCAACAGGAAGACAGGCCCACATCCATAACTGGAATAGGTAGACACACCCACCAACTAACGTGGAGCCCGAAGTCCGACGGCACGCCTCGCACAGCTGCCGGTATAGAAAACACAGCACAGCTGATCCCCAACTGTAAAGACGTGCCTGGTGCCAATCAGTGAGGAAGTGGATCCACATCCAAGACGCAGTGTCACCTGTAGCATCTGGGAAAAAAACGCAGGCAAACAGGTGCAGGATCCACGCCCTGCAGTAGTGCCCAACTGTCTCCGCATCCGCGTCCTGGGGGGCACTGGCCGAAGTGTTCCCGCAGCCAGGAGATTAGCACTCCAGATGTGCGAGTCCCCTGCTCCTCAACCTCTCGCCCAAGGAAGGCTGCCACTCGTGCTCTCCAACTCTCTGAGACGCACGGTCCAGTCACTGCGTGGCCGCGAATCGACAGACCCAGCATCTTCTGACAGTCCTGTAAGGTCACTGTCATTTTTCGAACGGCAGGTGAAATCTGTGAGTCTCGGGCCGCCACCTACATTTTGCAGCATTATTACTTGTTAACATGTAAGGACATAATAAATTGAATATGAACGGAGGTAATAGAAATAAAGTATTACCTGTCAACCAACGCAGTTATAGCCGCTGAGTTGAACTTGGGCATCCCACGACGAACCTGATACGAGATGACATCTAGGCCCGCCATCTCTAGCAAAGGAGTGTAGCGGTCGTCGTACTGCAGCGCCAAAAACCCATCATGGGCTCTAGAACAAAGGAGCGGAAGGACCTGCATGCAAACAAACCGAGTCAGACATTTCTTAGGAAACAAGACGTGGACGCTTGCAATGCTTGAATCATGAATTGTAGATTATTACCTGCCCTGCTGCTATGAGACGACCTCGGTGGGTCTAGTCGTATGCCTGGTCTAGAAGGTGGAAGTGCGTCATCCTACAAAAAGACAAAAACAAATAAGATTAGTAAACAATGAATCATGAAGTTAGAGATGTAGAAACCTAACCTGCATGAATAAAACAAATATGAAGTAACGAAAAGAGCTACTAGTCGCACCTCACTAATCTGCCAACGGCAAGTGCGTGAATTATGGCCCAATCTACCGCACTTGCCGCACTCGTTCTGTTCTGGATCAGCAAGAAATGGTGTTGCTCTACCACGCCTCGTTCTTCCGGATACCTGATCCATAGTCATGTTATGCCTCGTTCGCTTCCTTGTTCCATGTTTGTTACAACGGTAAGCTGGATCCGCAACATATTTTGGCCCATCATATGGAGGCCACTCTCTAGGATCCCGGAAAGGCACGAAGCGGGGGCTCCATGTCCGCACAAGGGTGTCTACGCTGAACTCATGAGGTATCATGCTCTCGATATCAAAATTGCGATGCCTAGCTGCTGCCACCAAATGAGAACATACGAAGTGGTACTGTCTTGGCCTACCACAAGTGCACTTGAAATCTCGGAGGACTACCACATGTATCCTCGACTCTCGAATCTCGCCGTTGGATGTTGTACCGCCCCTATGCTCGACCTGATAAGTCCCTATGCCGAGATCAAAACATTGCACCTCATGTGTGGAAGCCCTTTCATTTGCAATGATGAGATGTCTCTTTGGTTTTTCAGCCCATCTCTCCCCAGCAATCTGCAATGCTTATGCTTTTGCGTGTCTTTCATTGAACCACGCAACAAGCCTGTAGAAGGTGAATTCAACGATTGCATTCACAGGCATACCACGTATCCCCAATAACAACTTATTGAATGACTCGGCCATGTTACTGCACTGAAACTCGTACCTCCAACCACCGGCGTCGTGACATCTAGTCCACTTATCCAAATCTCTCATCAAACTAGCGAGCCATTGTCTACCTTCTGCATTTGTTACGGTCCTGACCTGCTCCAATTTGCGCTGAAAGTAATAGCCCTCAAGCTGACGAGCAGCAACTTGAAACAGATCAAAATTATCCTTCACACCATCCTTCCGAAGAAGGTTCTCTGCAAGGTGCCGAGTGCACCAACGATGATGCAAAGGTGCATAGCCCTCTATCTGCTCTTGCACAGCATGAAGTGTGCTCTAATGGCTATCGGATATGACGCCAACCTCCCTGCCAGGACCAACCACATGTATCCGGACTAGTCTTAAGAACCATCCCCAACTGTCATTGTTCTCCCTCTCAACCAATGCAAATGCCAAAGGAACCAACATATTGTTCGCGTCACAAGATATGGCTATAAGAAGTGTGCCCCTGTATTTGCCAATCAAAAACGTACCATCAAAAGAGAAAACATGACGACAGTGCCTAAAGGCTTCCACAGACTGAGGGAAGCACCAGAACGCACGCCCGAATATCTGCCTCCCATCCTTCCAAGCATTTGGCTTTGGAATGTACTCATAATGCATGCCTGGATTCACTGCTTTTATTGCATTAAAAAGCACTGGCAGCTGCTCGTACCCAGACTCACAATCCCCATATATTATCTTCCACGCTCGCTGCTTAGCCCTCCAAGCTTTACCATATGTTATCACATAACCTCCATAAATCTCCTCAACAGTTCTGATAATTGTTCTCACTTTCATGTTGGGTTCGTTCCTTCAATATTCCCATCAACCGCTTCGCAATGAGGGTAGATGTTAGCTGCGGATGTCTCACTGTAAGTTCATGGTCAGCACAATTGTGTGGACCGACAACTTTTGTGATCTTCCACTTTTCGGTGATATTTTGCTTCCTTGCACAAACCCTCCATGGGCACCGTTCCTTGTCACACACCACTGTGTAACGACGCTCCGCATATGAATGCAACACTTTGTACGGTCTCTTCCGTATTACCGCAAAAGCTTGCAACCATCTCTTCAATGCGGGAAGGTCCTTAAATACCCTTCCTTCCTCAATAACCATACTAGGACTAGCTTCAGGAGCTTCTAGGAGCTCATCATCACGTCCTTCTGCAAATGCCTGATCGGAAAGAGTAAGATCGCTAAACTCGTGAACTATCGGATCACGACGTCCAGGGAAGATACGCCTGAACATCTCAATATCACTCTTTGTCATCTCTCCAACAGGACGATCATCATCAGAATCAAGATCCACTCCCATCTCGTATGCATCTTCATCATTCAAAATTTCAACACTATTAGAGCCACGCAATCCATCTCCACATTGCACTTGCGCATCAACTAGAGGCACATCCACATTTTCTGGAATATCTCCTGCGCCATCAAGTACAAATATGAGTAAAGAATAAATTGATGGAACAAATGGATTATCTCTCAACAATAGAAACCAGTAAGACACTTACTCGGATCATTCTGAGTGAAAAGAAACTCATTAGGAGAGTCCGCCACATCATCAACAATCTGACAACCATGTCCAACTACTTCATTAGGGGCAGATTCAGCATCGGGAATAGTAGGTGCAACATCCACGTCCATAATAGGTTCTGGGACGGGAGGATCGAAGTGTGCCCGTTGACCCATTGGTCGGGAAAACCGACGAGGATTTGGATCAACTCCCACCCGACGAACAACCACTTCAACACTTGGGGAATGACCATTCATAACCGTCCTCATATATTTTTCCCACTGGCCTGCACACCGAATCAGGACCATCTTCCTTTGAATGTCGAGAGGGAAACCTAGGTAAAGTATGCCCTCTACTGTGATTTCATCATCTTCATGACAACGTAACTCCTCCCGAGCCCTTATAAGCAACTCACTAAACGAGGGTTTCTCATCAAATATGACAACCTCACACTGCATGGCAACAAACTTAACACATCCATATTCATCCCTTTCCACGGTGCCTCCGTGATATATGCTCACTACGTTCTCCATCTAGTATATCAATATAACGACGCACAATTCATTTAGTCCATAATAAATCAAACATTCTAAGTACAAGATCTCTAGTATGAAATGAGATAGTATCAATTGCCTACTAACTATGTCATACAACTAACTAACTATGTCACCTAATATGTACCTATGTAATTAACTATACAACTACTTAACAAAATAACTAGTTTACTATGTAACTAACTATACATCTAACTACGTAAAGAAAATTGGACATGCATCTAGTTAAATAGTGTCATGAGTATTCTCTAATCTTTCTATCATTGCAATTCATAAAGATAAACTTTCATATCTAACAATTCTACCTAACTATTCTAATTTACGTATCTAACTATTTCATCTACCAATTCTACCTACCTATCTAAATTCTACCTAACAATCTAATTCTAATTTATCTATCTTCTAGTTAACTATAACTCTTCTTAGAGTTTTACCTCACTGATGAACACCGGCGGCAAGGCGTTGGGGCAGGCACCGAGCGGGGGTCAGACGACCTCCGGCCATGGAGGGCGCGGGCGACAGGCTGTGGGCCACCGGCGGGGGCGGCCGCGGGTGCCCGGGCTGGGGGGCGGGCGGCCTCCGAACAATGGCGGGCGCGGGGTGGCCACGGGGGCCCGGGCGGGGGGCGCTGGGCCGGGTGGCTCCGGGCGCCAGCAGCCGCGGGCAAGCCTCCAGGCGGGCGGCCAACGGACAGGGGGGTGCGGCTGTGGGGGCCCGCGCGGGGGGCGCTGGCCGGGGTGGCTCCGGCCGCCGGGTGGCCTTCGGCCGGGCGCGGGCGCGGGGCCTTCGCGTGGGCAGGCGCCAAGCGGGGCGGCCGGCCTCCGAGCGGCGACGGCGGACTCCGAGGCGTCGGCGGCGGCGGCGGTCTCCGAGGGCGGCGGGCGCGGGCGCGGGGCCTTCGGGCGGGCGGGCGCCGGGGCGCGCGCCTTCGAGCAGGCGGGCACCGGGCGGGGGCGGCCGGCCTCCGAGCGGCGATGGCAGACTCCGAGGTGGCGGCGGACTCCGAGGGCGGCAGCGGCAGTGGCGGTCTCCGAGGGCGGTGGCGGCGCGATTTGAAATGATGAATGGAAACAGACGCGCAAAAGGAAAGGATTCCCGGTGCTGTGTTAAAAGGCTTGGCGCCAAGCCTCGGCGCCACGTAAGGGGGCCGGCGCCACGTCGGAGGCGCGTGGGGGGACCTTGGCGCTAGGCATCCTGGCGCCAAGACGTTATACCTTGGCACCAAGCTAAGGGTCCATTTTTGGAATTGGTTTCGCCAGGAGTCTATTTGTGAAATTTTTTCACGAAATGGGCCAAAAGAAAAAAAAGTCGGATACTCAGTACTCTACACCCTGCATGTTGATAGGACCACAGATCAGTGACGCGGTCAACTGTACTGATATCGTAGCATATTAGCACTCCCCTACGTTTCATTTCAGCTTTCCTTTCGGGACGGTTTAATTGGTTGCCATATTACTGCATAGTAAACGTACTGTATAACCTGTACTGCAGGGGCAGCTAAGGGGGTGTTTGGATGCCCGGACTAAACTTTAGCCTCTGTCACATCGAATGTTTGGATACTATTAGGAGTATTAAACATAGGCTAATTACAAAACCAATTTCACAACACCTAGGCTAAATCGCGAGACGAATCCATCAAGCCTAATTAGTCTATGATTTGAAAATATGGTGCTACAGTAAACATTCGCTAATGATGGATTAATTAGGCTTAATCGATTCGTCTCGCGATTTAGCCCAGGAGTTCTGCAATTAGTTTTGTAATTAGCTCATGTTTAGTCCTTCTAATTAGTATCCGAATATCCGATGTGACATAGACTAAACTTTAGCTTCAGGATCCAAACACCCCTAATATAAATTCGTTCCCTCTTCTTTCCCGGGGAGGGGGAAAGGAAAAAATGGCCACGTGGTCTAGGAACCCGGCACTGTTAGCCACGTGAGACGTGACGTGTGCTCCAAAGGGCAATGCATGACTTTTGGTGGTCTCCAGGTCGCGGAGCGTTTGGGCTGTTGGGTTGGGGGGCCCGGGTTCCCGGCTCTGCGGCTCTACCACCGCCTCTCCCGACCTAACGTGCCTCGGCACACGTGACAAGTTGTGAGGGTACGGGGACCGGCGCGAGGGTTTGGGTCTGTTTGGTTATGGATGCTTATTTATAAGTTGCTTATTTGCTTATTTGTAGTTGCTTATTTATAAATCTAGGTGTTTGGTTTGGGTTGCTTATCTGATTGCATATGACATATTTGCCCCTGCCATCCCATTTCCCACTACCCCCAACCATTACTAGCTCCTAGTACAGAGGCGGCGGCGGCGGGCGGGAGCGGCGGCGGGCGGTGGGCGGCGTGGAGGCGGCGGGCGGCCGGCGCGGCGGCGGCGGGCGGAAGCACGCCGCCGCCAGAGTAGTTTCGGGAGAGAGGAGAGAGAAAGGGGAGAGAGGAGAGAGAATGAGGGTAGGAGGAGTAAAGTGCCCCATAAGCAACCATAAGCAACTCAAAACTTGCTTATTTGCTTATGCATAAGCAACTTATAAGCAACTCTATAAGCAAGAGTGTTTGAGTTATAAGCAACTTATTTACTTATTTTTAAGTTGCTTATGGATAAGTAAAGGAAACCAAACATACCCTTGTTTGGCGCGAGCTATACCTATACGGGCATGAAAAGGGACGTTTCGCCAACTAGCTGTCGGCGCCTGGCCTCGCCTGGCCTCGCCTCCGGTGTGACCATGTGACTCCACTCCTTTCCAACATCCCCGTCGCGTGCATCATTTTTAGGGACAGATGATGATGTTCGTACTACCTGAATTTCGTTGCGTCGGTCATGTGGCCGCCGTTTAGGCCTCCTGTACCATCACCAAACCAAACAGAACACCAGAGCACAACTGACAGATGGGCTGGGCCCTAAATCGATGGCCTTTTATCCGCCCTTTTTGGCGTGCATGGAAATATCAGCCGCGTCTTTGTCGAAGCATAACGGCAGCAGCAGCTGATGAGAGCGCTGCATGCACCTCTGTGTCGCCGTCTGTTGATGGGACCCACCAGTTGATTAGCAGGTCAGGTCGATGGCGACGTTGCTGGCTAACGAGCAGCCATCGACAACGACGCCCACTGCTCGTCTACTCTTCCACGGAATGGACGTATATAGTAGTCATCCCCTTGGACGGCGGATTTGTGGACGAAAACGAACGATTTGGCTGGTTGCCAGCATGATGGATCCAGAGTGGCGTTTAGTCAGATGGAGAAATATGGTGGCATTAAGAACCGGGGAAAAATCGACCCCCCAGGATATTTACGTACATGTTGCTATTAGAAAACGAGCTTGTTGGAGACCATGGGAACAAGTTGGTTGGTAAATGAAGATACGATGCCACAATGAGCCGGTGCGGTCCACGTTGAAACATTTTTTATGTGCAAGGCTAGCAGCACAGCAGCAGAGACAGAGCTCGCGGACTCTCTCTCTCCCTCCCTCCCTCCCCCTCGTGTAGTCCGGCGAACACTATGCAGCAAACAAGGAGTCCACAAAGCAGCACTGGAAAAACGCTAGCGGACTGCGAAGTGCCTGTACGGCCCAACAGGCCGAAACCTGACGGGCCCTTTTACTTGTGTCCTTGCAGCCCACAGACAAACCAGCCTCCTTTTACGTGAGCTTTGTTGCCTTTTTTTTCCCTTTTTGGCGAAGGCCTTGGTTTTCTTTCGCAGACGGGCGTGGAAAACCTATATAGTACTTTCGATGTGCGCACAACATGATCCGCTGGATGCACCTCGTGTCCTTCCATCAACCCAAGCTTCCTCCTGTGCCACTCCGCCCTTGACACTGACCCCGACGCCGCCGATCGCTGGGCCCGAGCATCCCCGCGCTGCCCTCGTTCTCAGCCGGCTTCCGCGCGCTAGCAGCGCGTGCACCGCCGCCCCCTGGCGGCCTGGCATTGTGCGCCGTCGGCCGCGGCCGCCAGCGCGCCGGCCCATGCATTGCCGCTCCCCAAGCTCGCGGGCCACGCGCCGTGTACCAGTTTTACCGAGGTTGAAGAAGATAAGAAAAAAAAAGAAATGTTGATCCTTCTTTAAAAATGTTGAACCCCGCTTTGTCCAAATGTTGACAATGGCAATGAAAAATGTTAAATGCTGTATTTTTTTAGAAAATGTTGATCTTCTTTTAAAAAAATGTTGAATGTAGTATTTTTAAATGTTAATCTGACTTTTAGAAAATGTTGAACTCGTTTGTTAAAACGTTGGTTTGAACTTTCTAATTGGACCTAATGGGCTTTAAAGTTAGGAAGCTTAGCTGGCTATATGGAGCCCCGCGACGCGGGTTTGGCTTTGGCAATGACAAGTAAGATAGTTCGAAAAACAATATAGATAGCCCTTGCGAATCCATTTAAACGCTCATATTGTTGCCCGAGAGAAAGAATATAGAGCGAGAACTTGTTATCTGGAGGCTGTTATGGAAAGGATATGGGAAGGGCTACGAAGTACGAAGTCTCTGATCAAGGAGTTATGAGATGTGGTCAACAATATTAAAAAAAATTAAGTATTCCCAGCGAATGCAAACAGGTGCTTTCGTTAAAACCAATAACTAAAAAGACTACTAGGCTACTACCTAAAATTCAAAATCATGTTTAGACCAAAGATATACTACCTCAGGCCCCAAAATAAATGTCCACTTAAATTTTTTTGACACATTAGTAGATTTGAGAAATGTAAATATTGCCTCTAATAACTAATACTAATTGTGATTGAAAATCGTGCTGCTTGTTTAGTTTTTTGGATCCTGAATAAATACACGTGCATTGAAAACCAGAAAAATAACATCCATTTGATCATTGATCGGCTTTACGCTCTTCTCCATACAATGTTTTTATTGATGTGAGTGTTGTTTTAATTATACGAGGGTTACTTTGAGCTAAAAGAACATGCTTTGTGGGATAGAATTTGAAGGCTAAATAAACATTTATTTTTTGAGACAGAGGGAATATAGCTGAAATGCCATGCCAATTGAACTAAGGGACAACACATTCAATATAAAATGATCAGGGTGCATTCCGATGCAATTTACTTACACCAAAATTTCCCCACTGCCAGCTTAATTTAGTTAGCACACAATGATAAACCAACATTTTCAAGTGGAACAGTAATCATCCATGTCAGAAGGCTTATGCACAATGCTCCATGTGAGTTCCTAATTCCGATGGTGTTGCTTTCTTTTAGCATCGATCACACACTCACAATCACCCTTCAAGATACAATCTCCTAATTTCCAACGGCTTCCAGGACCAAAATCATCAACAATGAAATGAAAGAGATGACTATCGGGCTTGTTGGGCTGTGATGGTCACTTCGTTGATACTATATAGCTCAAGATCTATATCCAGTGCCTCTGTATTTGTCACCCTTACATTGTAGTATGCTGGATGCTTTGGCTCAGGCAGCGGCACACCCTCTGTACTAAGCATTGTAGCAACATCCCACATGGCAGGTCGATCGTCTGCATTCTCTTGGACACACAATAATGCAATATTAATGCACCTTAACAACTCTGATTTGCAATGCTCCATGGCCAGTGACGTGTCTACTAGCTCATGCCATTTTCCCTCTGTCCACAGCTCCCAGGCCTGCAGTAGTAGTGTAGTACAATTTAGAACGCTAGACACATGAACCATGTTCCCAAGTAATTTGACATATGCTTTCTTCAATAGGAATTCTAGTATGCACTTACATATCCTAGGAGATTGAGGAAACCGCCATTTAGACGAAAACCAGAGTTCCTTTTTCCACTCACAATCTCAAGGAGTAGAACACCGAAACTGAACACATCGGACTTGATTGAAAAGAAACCCTCGGATGCATACTCAGGAGCCATGTAACCACTGTAGGGGATGGAAAGCATTAACAAACTAGTAAAACCTAAATAAAGTATTTGAAATTCTGGTTTTAGGGTCTGCCAAAAATTATGTAACTCTAACAAGATTGATATGCTTACTATGTCCCCACCACTCTGTTCGTGTTTCCTTCGCTGTTGTTTGAGCTGAAAATTTTTGCCAACCCAAAATCTGAGATTTTAGGATTCATATTCTTATCCAGTAGAATGTTACTTGCTTTTAGATCTCTATGTATTACACGCAACCGGGAATGCTTATGCAGATAAAGGAGTCCATGTGCTATTCCCTCGATTATGGCTTGGCGTTTTTCCCAATCAAGTAGAGCCCTTTTCTCCTTTTTATCTGCACATTGGTCCCCAATTAGTATGTAAGAAAAGAACAATAATTTTCTGTAACAATGTCTTGTGGAACTGCACTATCTTGTACATGAGATGAAGAGAAAATGCAAAATGGACATTAAACTGATAGCATAACTGAAGAATAATTTTTTGCCAAATAGGTACAATACAGAGGAACTCAATGACTAACTTCAGTAATTACATGCATAGCATACAACTTTAACATATATTCACTGTGTTATTTTTCACTAGTCGTTTTGGACATCAGCAGCCTCCAATTCACACTCTTGTCCATATATGACATGTACTAGTGGTTAAAGTTTTTAAAGTTTTGAGAGCATTGATTCTAAAATTGACAACAATTTGAGAGCGCAAAGAGTATATATCTGACTTATTACCACATATATGTATTTTCCAATTGTAAAAACTATTTTAGATTGAATAATTTTAATACTTAGATAATTAGGTCAACATATGACTGGCAATGTTTTATCAATACGCACCGAAGATAAATGAGTCCAAGCTTTTGTTCGGCAAATACTCATAGACTAGCAGTTTTTCTTCCCTTTGACTGGAGCATCCCAGAAGTCTAACCAGATTTGTATGCTGTAGTTTGGCAATAAGTTGGACTTCATTTTTGAACTCTATGAAACCTTGTCCTGAATTTGTGGAAAGCTTCTTAACCGCAATCTCTTGTCCATTAGGTAATTTCCCCTGAAATGAAATGTTAAAACTGATATTATTGCTGGATTGTATGAAATCACTTAAGGTACATTTAGGAGTGGTAAAGGGTCCTCAAATTTAGCCTAGCAAATTTAAGGATCGGGCTCAATAAGGGTCAAGCTAAAATAATATATGATTTTGAGCTAAAAATAGATAGGGCTGAGTTAGATTGTGAAGGAAGCATGGCGATGATCCATTACCACCCTTGGGTACATTGCATCTCAGCTAAACATTTACAATACCAGGTAAAAAATATTTACTTTAGTTTTGAAAACTTTTCACAAGACCAAGTGCTTATCACAATATATTTCATAAGTGATGTATGCTTAAGCAAATCATGGTTAGCTTTGTCTCGAAACTCTATGATCATTATTATTATATTGTTTCTGATAAAAAAATATTCATCCAAGGAGAAAAGTTTGAGTCGAAGGATCCCATGTCCCGGACAATACCTTGTAAACTGGCCCAAAGCCACCTTGACCAAGTTTGTTGTCATCAGAGAAGTTGCTTGTAGCCTCCTGTATTTGTGCAACGTCAAACAACGAGAACTCTGAACTGATGTTTCCTTCCACCGTCCAAACAAATGCTTCTTCTTCTTGCAAATTCACCACTGAATTGTCTTGCAAGAGCACTTTTCCTATATATGTAGGGGGAATTGGCATAGTCAAGGTTTTATATGAGAATTGTCTTTGGTACGAAAACTGTTGGTTCAGCGGAACATTGGAATAAGGAGGAAGAAAGAACCTTTGAACAACTAACCTTTTCTATGTGCCCTGATCCAACCAAAGCCAATGATAGAACATAATAGAAGCATCAGCAAAGCAACTACTGTTGCAATAATACTGAGCATAATCTTGCTTCTGCTTCCATTTCCTAGATGTAGCAATATGAAATTAAAGCAATACATTGAAACGAATAGTTACATCCCATATAATGGTAGGCTTACTGAATTGGGGGGAAAGAAGTGTTACAGTAAATGGTAGCCTAACTCACATATTTATTCATATACGGACTAGGACTAGCATCGGACTACCCCTAACATGAAACCTGTACAGCCTAAAGTTACAATGCTATTTAAATTTTCAGTTCAGAATTTGATTAAAAGAATCAAATCAAATATAGGGACTGTTTGAAAGCGATGGAGATCGTGAAAAAACCACTCTCTGATTTACTGTCTTTGGTAAACTTCATTACTCGTATTTCAGATTCGTCCACCGGCTGTAGTATCTAAATTTGACGTCATACATTTAAAAAATGGAAAATACTTAGAAATAGAGTATGGATTTTATGCTAATTCAACAAGGTTTGCTTAATTGCGTACCCGTGCTTTCTGCTAGTGGCGACGACGTTGAGGTTGACTTGGTGGGCCCGATGTAGCGCGTGTGCTCGTCAACAACGAAGAATGCGTCCGTCTCGTACCTGATAACGCAGCGCACCCCTTGGATCCGCCCTACTTGCCTCCCATCAAACCACTTGAAAGACTGCTGGATGATGTCCTCGAGGCAGCCGAAGCAAGCATCGGGGGAAAGTCCGGCGTGCACTGCGTCAGGGAGTAGAGCGTCGGGAAGGTGCCGCCAGCCACCATGCGAGTGGTGGCGAACCTCCCCGACGAGTTGTACGCCGCCCGCTTGGCCGTCTCGCGCAGCAACGTATACACGGTGCCGGTGACGAATGAAGGAGACGCTGTCCCCATTCCCGGGGTCCCACCCGGGGAAGACGGGCACGCTGATGTTGTCCATGTTCGTCGCTGCCGTCTCCGGTTCGTTCCCGGCGCCGGCGAGGAAGTCCTGGTCGGAGAACCGGATCTGGCACTGGTCGTAGTACAAGGTCACGTCCCTGCTGCGGTTGCACAGGACCTGCGGGTACTGGAACGCCGCTTCGAGGCACGACGACGCGCAGTCTGCCGGTGGGATGTCTCCGCGGCATAGCGCGAGGGCGTAGAGCGTGTCCGGAGCGGCACCTATGGATCCCTTGAAGAAGCCGCCGGACGCCGAAGCGTTCGCCGGGACAGAAAGAGAGGCTCTTGCGAGGTTGGCCGCAAATCTGCTGCTGGGCAGGTAGGTGCGCGCAGCGCTGGTCGTCGAGTTGCATAAGCAGGAGATGGGATTCACCACCGGCAGCGCCTCCTCAACTCCGGTCACGGGTGACGTTGATGATGTTGCCACGACAAGGAGGAGGAAGAGGAGGAGCATGGTGGCTGGTGGGCTTGTGTACCTACAGTTCAATTGGTTGGTACCTACTATTGACCTACGGTACAAAGCGCTATATATTGTGCCTCTCATCATGTATGTATACCAAAGATTTCCAAATGGGCCAGGCCCACTGGGCGGCCCGAGGCTCGGCACTAAAAAGCACGCGAGCACGAGCCCAGCACAAAGTGAATAGTGCCAGGACTGGCCCGGCACGATGATAGTGCCGGGCCTGGGCCGCATCCCTAGCACGCTGGGCCAGCACGAGCCCAGCACGATTTTTGGGCCGGCCCGATGCAGCCCAATCTACATACCGAAACCCTAACTCTTATCCTTTCAATTTTTCCCCAACCCCACCTACTAGCCACCCTTCCCAGAGTCCCAGTCTCCCACCTCCCTCCCCTACACACGCGACGCGCGACGCCCCTGGCTCCTTCCCCTCCTCACACGCGCCGCTCCCACGGCCGGTCGCCGCCCTTGCCTCCCCTGCTGCGAGCCGCACCGGCGGCAGGTCGCCGCAACCGCCGCTGGGAGGTGCTCCGGCGGGGGCGCGGCTAGGAGCTGCCGCCGAGGCCGCCGCTACCGGCGCGCCGCATCGGGGGGCGGGGGCCGCCGCTAGGAGCCCGCGCCCTTGCTCCACCACCGCCCGTCAGGGATCACCGCCGCGGCCGCCGAAGCCATCTCCTCCTCCTGCGTCAGACTCGTCCGCGTGCTGGTAGAAGAGGAGAGGAGAACGGGAGACTCGTCCGCCTGCTGGTGGAAGACTCGTCCGCCGCCGGGAGGAGAAGAGGCGCCGCTTTGAGCCGCCCTGCCGCCGCGAGGGGGCTGCTGGAGGGGCGCCCACCGCCGCCACTAGTGCCTAGCCCGGCACTAGCACGGTAGGGCCCGCCGTGCCATCGGGCTAGCCCGGCTCGATAAAAAGGACGTCGGGCCGGACCTGGGCCGCCTCTTTGGCACGTCGTGCTAGCCCAGCCTAGCACGGAAAAATCTTCGGGCCTATTAGTGCCGAGCCTATTAGTGCTGGGCCATACTGGGCTAGGGCCGGGCTAGGGTCGGGCGGCCCATCTGGAAATCTATAATGTATACTGGTTTATTTAATTCGCCACTGCGCGTTCAATGATGAGAGGCACAATAGCGCTACCATCCTTAGAACTAATTCAATTTGTACATCAAACCTATGAAGTTCATATTGTTTTATTTGAAACCCTTAACATTTCAGCCTTGTATAATCTGCTCCGTTCATTATGTTTTAGTTTTGTCGCAAGTCAATTTTTTTTAACTTTGACTTAATTTGTAGAAAATATATTAACATCTACACCAACAAATAAAATGCACTATCACATTAATTTCATGGTGGATCATGAACTAATTTCAATTTACATATTGTTGTATTTTTCAATAAATGCAGTCAAAGTTAGAAAAAATTGACATAAGACAACTAAAATGTTTTATTTTTTTGAAAGTAAACGCTTAAATTCACTTATGATAAGTTCATCACCTCAATGGCTAATGTCTGCATTTTGGACTATGTATTATCAGAATTGCTCTAATTAGTTTTTTCCTCTAAATGATAGACTATTGTCTTCTTTAGAAACACGTACATTTTACTCCTTTTGTATGTAGTCTTTCTCAGGAGAATATGTAGCAACAGGTCCATGGCATCCAGGAAATAATTAACCCGCTTATGGATTTCATCTATCATTCTTTATTCGTTCACATCAACACGTCAATATATTTGCTGCAGTTTGATTAGGCGAAGAGCTAGTTAGATTTTTTATGGTGAAACTTGTCCACCCGGAAAGTTTTAGCTCAGTATAGATGCTCGTATTTTTCTAAATCTATTTCTACGGTAAACTTAATTGTGCTATTCTTTAGTGGTAGGCGTCACGACTGTTGACAACAAGGTACCATCAGTCTTAAGATTATTAGGTTAGTCTCCCAAAGATGCTCATAGATGCAGGACGGGTATGCATGCGTATATGCGAGCATTTGTATTGTGTTTCCAAGAAAAAAATGCTTGAATGGGGAGGGCTGAGTCAACATTAATTTTTTAGGAGGGGCTAAAGCGAATATATTATATAGGAACTGAAGGAGTTAGTTACGTATTCTAAAATAATTATGGACTTCACTGCAATTGGACCATAAGGACAACTGTGATTATGGAGTCCACGGTAACGCGTGCATTGCTTTGCCGGATTTCTTTTGAGGGAATATGGCTGTTGACTGTTAAAATATGCAACTCCACCTTTCCACGCTGAGTTCTTTCACATGCATGGATGGACAACTATTTTTTCCTTTATATTCTTTGGATGTCCACACCGTGTCTATAAAGTTATTTCTTATGTTTTGTCACCATGCAAGCAGGTTCCATGCGGTAAATTAATACGTCAAGGTGGTCCTAACGTGTTGGTTCCTATTTTTTTCTTTTCTTTGTAACCAGTAGAGAATAGCAATTAAGAACCGCAAGCGCACGGCTATGATAGCTTTTCTCTTAACATATTAGTGGAGTGGCACGAGTTTAAAAAAAATTGATTGGAACCTATCATTATTTATGATTTATGATATCAAATACACATATGATAAACACATAAATCTATTATTATTTATATATCAAAGATGTTCTAATAAATAACATTTAAATTGTAAATTGCCAGGTCGGGGAATGTTAGGTTATTATAATAGACGGAGGAAGAGGACGCTACAATAAAAAAACACAATTTCGTTATTACTTATTAGTGAACTGAAAATAAAACCTTGCGTCACAAAAATATAATTCTTTCATAGATGAAGTAAATTACATATGTTGAACTAACAAAAATTACGTCTGTTACTACGTCAACCTCAGATCCATGAGGTTGTGCCATAGTAACCTTAAGAGACACGAAAGCAGCATGTAGCAACAAATGAATACAGATGTCTGTACTCTTTCAAGTAGTGGGCTGTGGGTGAAAGGACCTCTAGCCTAGTGGTTATAGTACCTGAGTAGCACCCAGCAGGCTCAGGCTCAGCACCCAACAAGCCTAGAATAAAAAAAATAGGTAGAGGCTTCCCCTGCTGACTTCGGTCAAAAAAATAGTGGGCTGTGGGATGAATATGGCTTGGGGGGAGGGTCAACAATCACCTTAAATATACAAGAGAGAGACCGAAAAAGAAAGTATACATGCTTCAACCAATCAATTTGATTGATATGGTTGTTGGGCTCATAATTAGAAGGGTTTCAATGTAATTGGAAGAAACTCGATGTGATTGGTGATATGATTGTTTCGGATTGATCGTGATCAATTGCTAATCAATCAATCAATTCGATTGATGGAACAATGTGCTTGTAATTGGAAGGTTTTTCACAAAGGGACTCGCCTTGATTGGTGATTTGATGTTGATTGATCATCAATTGATTTGATTGGTGCAGATCGTGAGTTTATAATTGGAAGAGTTCTAAAAGGAAACATGAGGATCTTGGGATTGATTGATTGACTAATGCGTTGTTGTGGGGTGGGAATTTTGGAAAGAAATTTTGGAAGGAACCTTGGACGAGGCAATGATGAGTGGGACCTGTGGGTAGAAATGGGAAAAAAAATCCGCGGTGCAGAAAAAAAGGTAGAGCAGGCGAATTTCAATGAAGGGAGGATGACGAAATCGGTCTCTCCTCCTCATTGTTACTTTTGGTTGTTTTTAGCCTGACAAATGGACCCTCGGTAAGGGATAGGAGGTACATCTCTAGGTGGGAATTGACCTCAATTTCATCGCTCTTTATAGTATAGATTCGTCCAAGGTATATCAATCCGTGGATGGACAATGAACTAGTTAGAATTTTCTATCTAGTCTAATGGATTAATCCAAACATGAAGCATTGATTGCATATAAAGCTGAACCTGATAGATATGAATGATAAGAATATAGGTTGATCCCATCCACATATATAAGTAGTAGATAAACCACCAAGGATAAATTAGCCAAAGGACTTCTAGCTAGTTGTAGTTCTAGCTGACCAGCAAGCAAAATATGCATCTCATCCATCCAAAGCATCTTTAAACTACTACCTCCAGTCTACCTCTTGAGCACTGACCACCTTACTAGGTAACAAACCTTATTACAATCCTACCATTCTACACGAGAGCTTTCGAGGGCATGACCATAAGTGAACGTGTCTAGCTATTTTGCATGAGAGGTTTCAAGGGCATAACCTCAAGTGATCATATCTAGCTATCATGAAGGGGTCAATATACTAGATCGAATCATCATAAAACATGCTAGATAGTCTAATATGCAACTAGACTAGGAACAAGCATATTCATGATAGTAGAAAGCATAAAGGGAGGCATCGAGTTGCTAATAGAAATTCTATGGGCAAGCTTTCAAACACTTGCAAGTACCCCCGACATTCTCCTTGATTTGGTAGTCTAAATGTATGCCAGGTTAAAGTTCTTTGCATGGTTAATGCTAGTGGACCGACTAAATACAAAGATAATGTTGCAATGTAGGAATTTTAGTGTCCATCATGATGCCAATTGCGTTATGCGCAATGATAAGATTGAGGAAGATATAGGGCATCTATTTTTTTGGCTTCCCATTTGCAACATCATGTTGGCACAAAATAGGCTTTGTGTGTTAGAATGTACCATGCATCCATGATCGCCAGATTAGAGCGAGAAACATGATGCATCTACCCTACTTCATGGAGATATTCATCATAGCGGCATGGGAATTACGGAATCTAAGGAACGACAAGATTTCTCAAGGAAATAGAGTATGTCGGGGGCTCTGGACCATGAGGTCTAAAGAGCAAATGTCTTGCAACTGCATTGTATCAAGGATGACTTTTGATCAATAGCTATGCAATGGCTAGATAGCTTTACGTAACATGTCCTCCCTTCCCTCTGCTTTGTAAGTATATTTATGCATAAATTTTTTTTTGAGTAATGAATCGTTGTGGGGAACTCCCCTGTAGTTTGATGTAAAAAAAAGATCGGAAGAAATGATGAACATTACTCAAACAAAAGTATGCATTACACCATCAGCTCCAAACGGTTGGCTCCTGAACTCTGCCATGGCACAAACATGTAGGGAGGCCATGGTGGCTAAAGTAGCCTAGGTCATTTCCTAGACAACTTTGAAGACTTGCAGTGCCTTCATCTTCCTATGGTGTGTGCCCCTCTATTTCGCTGAATTCTGGTGGATGGATGTGAATGCCGATCGAGGATGGGGGTATTAATAGCTTAAGGCTGCCGTGGGACGAAAGGCACGTCGAACGGAGCAACGAAAGGGTTGGGCTGATTAGCCTAGGTGGGTCCAGGTGGTCAACTTGGGTTCTTCCTATCCTTAGGTGCCCAAGCTTCCATACAGGGGCGGATCCAGGGCCCGGGCTGCCCGGGCTGCAGCCCGGGGCGAGACCATGGAGTCCCTTTAACCTATGTGCTGTTTAGCCTAACAAAATGAAGCTTAGGAGACAAAATTAGACTATTTTAGGTGTGATTCAACAGCTCAGCCCGGGGCGCAGCCCCGTTCTGGATCCGCCCCTGCTTCCATATGAAAGCTATAGGTCTTTTAGAGCCATGTAGTTTTGACATCAAATTTTCCCTAATCGGAGTTTGAATGTGTTAGATATGGCTTGTACAAGATCAGCTACTCATGTGGGACTCTGACCTTCCACTCTTGAGCTTTATTTTTCTTGAATACAAGGTTAACTTGCCAAATCATCAAACACTTCACCCCTAAGTCTTCTTGAATGAATGCTCATCGAATGTCGACGCATTTGGAGGTCAAAAGGGCAAGGTCGATTGGCCTATGGTCCATGGGCTGATTGACCTACCCGCTCTTGGGCTCTGCTGATTCTTATCTTCCTCATGTAGGCTCCTTGAATTGTCCAAAGTCTGGGCCTAAACCAAGCTCATGTAATAACAACCTATTTTGCAATACAGTCCAAAACACGACACATATGCAAATATGAGGTTATTTTAGGACGCTTAAGCTACTTATGTTAAACAGCCCAAGGCTCAAGGGCTACACCTAGTGGGTGCACCTTCAACAAGTGCATGCCATATGAAGAGATTTTGAAAGACGATTATGAAGTTCGAGACCCTAAGGCAAATTTTTCAAATGAATATGATGCTCGGGGGCTACACCCATTGGGTGCACCTTCACAGTGCATTCCAATTGAAGACAATGAACGTGGTTTGAGAACATCATAATCTCTTTATAGCCTTTTGAAGAACCTTGAAGATTTTCTAGTGAGAAGTACACGGGAAGAAGTTCAAACTACTTGGCAAAGCTCTAGGAGTATTCAAGACGGCTATGAAATCGATTATGAGGTGCTCGGGGGCTTGATGGATCGGGATCCATGGGTCCTCTAAGATGGCCTGGACTACTCCGGAAGCCCATTCCAATCTGGTTTAGCTTTGCTAATTTTCCCTTGATTTTCCTTAATTTCCCACCCAAGGAATTGAACAACTACCCCGGGCAGGGGATAAGTCAGGCCAACTACTCTAAGAGGTAGCTACGTTGCAGGACAGTGTAGATGCCCAATCAGAAAAGCGAACTACTCGGATGTAAGGAAAGTCTTCATCTATAACTAGAATATGACTCTTCCAAGCCATATTAATTAACAAGGATTCATGTAAATCGATATGTAGCCCTACCCCAGGTATATAAGGAGAGGTAGGGACCCATCCAAGACACACCAATACCATTGCAAGGCTATTCATCATACATGAGACAAGGTGTTATACTATTCCAGTAGCCCAAACTTGTTTAAATCGTGTCTCGCGTTCACCTTCAAATTTCTGATCTTGGTGAAGTAGTATCTTGGATTATCCCTTTTTAGGTTGCCAGTCTAAACATTGACATCATGTGTGACGGCGACCTCCCTCAAACCACTTTCTAGGTCCACCGGTGAATAGGAGCCATCAAGAAACCATGGAAGTCTAACCCCTACCCCAAATTCGGTGCCATGTGCATTAGACTCAAGGGATTCTGCTACACACACGCACGCACCAATCGACGACAGAACTAGCAATTGTGAGGGAAGTTCGTTCCCCATAGCATGAAAGATAAAGAGATGATGGATAAAAAACGATCAAAATATGCAACAACAACTATCGACGTGGACCTAGCAAGTAACAAAACCGCGTGACATGAGGTCCCATGATCGGAGGAGTAAAATAAACGGACAGTCTCTGAACTTGTAATGGGGTGTCATCTAGGTCCCTAAACTCTCAAGATGTATTTTTCAGGTTCATGAACTCGTCTCAAGATGCCATCTGGCTCCCTAAACTCTCAAAACACATTTTCAGGTCCCCGAACTTGTCTTAGGGTGTCATTCGAGTCCTTAAACTCTCAAAGTGTATTTTTAAGATCCCTCAATCAAGCCCCAAGCAACACATGCATTATCACTAGCATAATGTGGTTGGAAAGGCAACAAGCGAAGCATTGCATCAGCGAGAGGTGATAAGTTTTAAGATTTGAAAATGTATTTTGAGAGTTTAGGGGCCCGGATGGAACCCAATGACAAGTTGGGGGGGTGTTTCTAAATATGCACTTTGAGAGTTTAGGGACCCAGAGGGCACCTTGATACAAGTTTGGGATCTTGAAATGCATTTTGAGAGTTTAGAGATCTGGATATAATACCATAAGACAAAATCATGGACCGCCAATGTATTTTACTGGGACACAGGATGAATACAAACAAATCAAACAAGGGAAAATTGGTTCTGTAGCGTCGAAAGATCACGACTTCCGTAGAATACCATTGAAAGACATCGGTCCCATAAAATACCACTGAAAGGTGCACCGTTAACTGAAAGTACCATTCTATTAGATGTGAGTGTTAGGTCTATTAACTTGGACCAAAATATCCCCAAACTGGTACAGGAGCTCTAAAACATAAGAATCAAGCACAAGGCATTAACTAACAACATTTCAACACATACAAGTCACCACATGCACTAAATATTGACCAAGCACATGAAAAATATTCTGGTTCAACACATAGACTAATATTGACCAACACATTTTGCAAGCACATGGACAAATAGGTTCAATACAGGAACCATATTAGTCTGGTCCAACACATGTAGAACAACACATGCCCAAAATAGGTTCAGTACATGACTTTTTCATACAGCAACAGTTCAATAAAATGATTCAGGATCACACTAGCCTAGTTTATGATGACCCTCCTAGCAATGCCTCTTGGTGATGTATTCAGTTGTGCTACCATTCATCTTGTTATTGGCCTTGGACTCACTGGTGTGCTTGGTGGTCTTGTTGGTGTAGAAACAGAACCTGCCATCCTTCTTGTTGTTGGTCCTTTTCTAATTGGTGCTTGGATGGCTAAGGAAGTAGAGGGGCTAGCTGTAGCTGTACTAGGTGATTGAGTGACTAAAGAAGTAGAGGTTATTCCTGTACCATTCTTTGAAGTACCACCTCCTCCCTTTCTTTTACTGCATAAAAACAATGTAATAAAGTCATTTTGCATGTAGAAAAAAGAAACCATATTGAGTAATTCAGCTAGAACATGAAACTTGAGGTTCAACTTACCTAGATTTGGGTAATTCAACAGCAAGTTCAGTAGGGGGCTCAGAAGAAGTTCCTGTACCATTCTTCTTGGACTTTTTGGAAGCATTCTTGCATTTTGAAGTACCACATGCTCCCTTTCTTTTACTACATAATAGAAATGTAATCAAATCATTTTGTATGTGGGAAAAAAATAAACCATATTAGCAAAAACATACAGCTTACCTAGATTTGGCAGGAAGTGATGGTGGTAATTCAGCAGCAAGTTCAGTAGGAGGCTCACAGCATCCCTTTTCAATATACCCAAACTGGAAGCATCTCTTGCATTGGTAAGGTCCCCTTTTCCCTAGCTCACTTCTACTCTTGATTCTTTTCACTCTAGGTCTACCTGCAGCCCTTTCTAGCTTTAGAGGCAACATCTCAAACCCAGGATCAACCACAAGCCATTGTGACTTGTCAACCATCGGGTTTACCTCAAACTGATAACAAGTCTTGAAATGCTCAACTGAGTAGTATTCATGCACATAGTCCTCAAGTTTCACCTTTCTCAATGAACCTATGAAACATATAGCATGTGTGCAAGGTTTACCAGAAATCTGCCACTAACCACATGAGCATGTTTTCAGCTCAAGATCTACTGAATGCCTCCAAGGATACCCATATGCCACGGGATACATCTGATTATGCCCATCAATTGTTGTTGCTGCAGGTAGTTGTCCATTATATTTACCGGTGAGGTGAGTAGAGTCAACTCCAAGGTATGGCCTGCATCCAACAAGAAATCCATCCACACATGCTTTGATAGCCACAAACATCCTAGAGAAGTAGACTTTTCCATCTTTCTTCTTCTTGCAATTGATCTCTACTATACTTCCAGGACATGTAGCTTCTAACTCTGCTTTGAAACTCTACAATGTTTTGAAGCTGTCCTCCCAAGTGCCATGGAGTCCTTCAAGTGCCTTTTGTCTTCCTTCCCACACCTTGTTATATGATAGTTTGATTGGGAATTGTTGTTCAAGCTGATCCTTCATCTTCTTTGCTCCCATGGATGGATTTGACATGAGTATCCCTTTTGCCTTGTCGGCGATCCAACCTTTAGTGGCTTCCTTACCCTTCACTTGGCTTGTGCTCACGCATGTATGCCAATCTGAAATGAAGACAATCTGAAAATGAAAGACGCATGATCAACAATATGAAAATATGGACAAAACATGTATATGGATAGATCTGAACCATTATGAAAATATGGATAAAATATGTATATAACATATTTGAACAATTATGAAAATATGGATAAAACATGTATACCGTGGAAGTAGGGCAGCCAAGAAGTTTCTTTGCATGTATTTTCCATTCAGAAGCTGAATCGACACATCTTGCCCTGTACCTTGTTGTGTCACTATGCTCCACAAATGTCTGGAACTCCCTTTTAATTGCATATTGCTTGATTATCAAGATGAAAGTATCTTTGTTAGCAAATGTGGATCCTTTCTTTATTTCAGGGTTATCTCTGTCATATATAGTGTGTGCAGCATAGGGTGCATCTTTCATCATAGTGGCTTCATCGCTTGTTACAATATCAGGATCTGTACCTTCCTATACTTTCCCTTTCTTCTCCATTTTTTCTTTTTTTTTGTTGCTTCTTGAAATATCTCCATTCTTCATCTGCTCCAACTGGATCATCTCCCTCAAGGTCAAAATCATGGTCCATATAGTGCTCCTTCTCTTCCTCCTCCTCTACTCTAGCAGAACCAGCTACTGAAACCCCAAGTTCTGGTTCATCTGCCCATTCTTCACCTTCATGTTCTGGACCTACAACTTTATCTTGACCTTCATTGCTGACTACAAGTTGTTGGTTATTATCCTCATCTATGACCTGATTTGATTCTCCATTTGAGTGACACATCTATCAACAGTCATGGTGAACTTCACATTTTTTGAAACCCGTAGCAGGGTAAGAATCTCTTGATCAGTAGCAAGGCGAGTCGTTTGACCTTTTTTATTTGCAAACCAAAAATTTGCCTCCTGGTTGCTTGCCTTAGCAAAGTGTTTGAAAATATCCTTCTCCATGTCAATGATAGAGTACTCATCTGAATCTACCCACCACTCCAAATATCTGCCCTTTCGGTACACCGCTCTACCATCTTCAATAGTTGAGAAGGAGCATACATCAATCACTACTCTACAAACATTGTTCTCATCAATCCTAAAAATAGTAGCAGTGCAAAAATTAGCATCAATTCTTCACGTGAATCCTCACTTCTAATCCATTTGACTCATTTGTTGCAATTCCCATTGAATCAGTACAAAATCAGTCAACTATCTTCTGATGCAAAATTAGTCCATGTATACCCTACTTCCAATCCCATACAAAATCAATCCATGTATCCGGCAACACGCGTGTTTTACAACTAATTTCTACAATAAAATTAATCTACGAGAAGCATATAAGGAATAATGAGCAGTAACAGGGAAGGGATGAGCTAGGGTTTCGGTCTTACCCTTCGGGGATTTCCATTGGATGCATGTGAGGACACTAGGCTCGAGGGGCCGCTCAGGGATGCCAGGATGACGGAGGGGCGGCGACGCAGGACTTGGGAGAGAAGGGGCGGCGGCGGTGGGAGAGAAGGGGTGGGCAACGGCGGTGGGAGAGAAGGGGAGGGGCGGCGCAGGACCTGGGAGGGGCGGCGCAGGACCTAGGAGAGAAGGGGCGAGCAACGGCGGTGGGAGAGAAGGGGAGGGGTGGCGGCGCAGGACCTGGGAGGGGCGCCACAAGACCTGGGAGAGAAGGGGCGGCGGCGGTGGGAGAGAAGGGGCAGGCGACGGCGGTGGGAGAGAAGGGGAGGGGCGGTAGCGCAGGACCTGGGAGAGAAGAGGCAGTGGTGGTGGGAGAGAAGGGGTACCGCACGGGAGCTGGGAGGGATGGGCCTGTGGGGGATGCGGTTGGATAAGGTTTGCCTGGGACTTGTCCTCCAGCTAAGGGTAGAAAGGTCATTCCATATTCACGTGATGTGCTAAAAGGGTCCAAAAATAAGTTTTGGGTGAAAAAATGTGACGGAGTGCGACTTTGAGTTAACATGTGCACCTTTTAGTGGTATTTTACGGGACCGATGTCTTTTAGTGGTATTTTACGGAAGTCGCGATTTTTCGATGCTACCGAACCAATTTTCCCATCAAACAAAGGCGGTACTCAGCAAGTCAGCAGTTCAGTTCTAGATCGATGTTCCTTCGCTTGAGTTGTTTCCTCCCTAGATCAATCAAGAACTCGGTGAGGTCCAGGTTGCCGCAACGCCGGTGCAGCCTCTCCGCGGGGTCTTCTCTCCCCTCGGTGAACGATCCACGAGTGCGTCGCCGTCGATGCTTACAGCAGGGCAGGCCGGCTCCTCGTCGGGTTGCGTGCTCGGCGCGGCCATGAGCGCCGCCAGGTGGTCCAGATGCGCCATGACTCTCTGCTTTACTTTGGTCACGCGTTTCGTCCGCGCATCGTCGTTGCTATTGCTACTGTGTGCGTCATGGTAGTAATGGAGCTTGTACCCCTGGCTCTTGTAGTACCTCTGGAACCCATACTGTGGAATGTCGTCGGGTATCTCCTTGCCAATGGCGACCGCCGTCTGCAATTCAATTCACGAGATCGATCAATTTACGCAATGGCGTAGGTGAGAAATGTATACGTGGATTTTATATTGATGAGATCTTATTGGAGCCTGAATAGTTCTGTACCTCGTAGCACCAGCAGGAGGCGACATGGTTGATGGTGTAGCCGCCGCCGCCGAGGAGCAGCAGCGGCACGTCGTAGCTGCGGATGAGGTGGACACACTTGGCATGGCCGCGCACGGAGAGCTGGAGGCCCGTGATCCGGTCGCCGGCGAGCGAGTCAGTGCCGCACTGCAGCACGACGGCGTCCGGACGGAACACCTGCATGACCCTCTCCATGATCGGCCCGAACAGCCGGTGGTACTCGTCGTCGCCCGTGCCCGCCTCCAGCGGCACGTTCAGCGCGCGGTACAGGGCGCCGCCGGTGCCTGGGAAGAACCCCCTGCCGTCGTACTGGTGGAATGACACTGTCATCACCCGGCTCTGCTCCAGGAAGGCGCTCTCGACGCCGTCGCCGTGGTGCGCGTCGATGTCCACGTACAGCACGCGCCCGAATCGGCCGAGGAGCACCTTGATGGCGACCACGGCGTCGGTCACGTAGCAGAAGCCGCTGGCCTTGCCCTCGCACGCGTGGTGCATGCCGCCGGACCAGTTGATGGCCACTCGGTACCTGCCGCTGGCGAGGGCGCGCGCCGCCGCGAGGGAACCGCCGGCGTAGCACAGGCAGTAGTCCCAGATGTCGTCGATGACGGGGTTGTCATTGGTGGAGCAGCCGGTGCGCCTGTCCCTGACCTCGCCGAGCCCGTGCTGCTGGGCTGCTTTCTGGGTCGCGGCGGCGTTCTCGTAGATGGCCGGCATGAGATGGCAGAGGAGGTCGAGGTACTCCTCGCTGTGGGCGACCTTGAGGTCCTCTTCGGTGGCCGGTGCCACGCGGAGAAGGTCCATGTCGTCGGGCAGGCCGTAGGCGTTGATGAGGTGGTGCGTCATGGCGACGCGGTGGGGCACCACGCAGTGGTACGTCCGCGCCGTAGTCGAAGTAGGAGATGCGTGAGTCGTAGTAGTAGCACACGCGCTTCTTGCTGCCGCCGTCTGCGCACGGCTGCGGCTGCCACCGCGAGTTCTCGTCCCTCTCCATGGTGTGATCGAATCCCTTTTGCCAGGAACGCTATTAGTTGTACGCACGATATATAAATGAAGACCCGCAGAGTAGCAGTACGTATTCGCACAGGATTCTCAGCGGGACTCAGGCTGCGGTAGTTCACACATTGCATTTAAACTGCCGGAGAGCTTTTGTTTCAGTTGATTTTGAACCTGGGACTAAAGGCAACTTTTATCTCAGTTGATTTTGGAAAAATATTGCACCGAACACCACCTAAGGAGGGGCTTTAGTGCCAGTTGTAAAGACCAATCAGGACTAAAGCCCCCTTTAGTCCCGATTCTAATGGCTACAAAATATCGCACCAACGCTTCCCTTTTGTCCTGGATGGAAATTCCAACTGGGACTAAATCTTTTATCCTGGTTGGTAATTCCAACTGGGATAAAATCTCGTCGCCTATGAATCCAACCAGCTCGAGAGCTCTTCTTCCTCCCCTAGCCCGAGCTATTCCACCAGAGACCGAGAGCTTCTTCCTCCTCTCCATGGCGAGCAAGCAACCTTAGGGGAGGTGCTGCCTAATTTTTTTCTCATTTCCGTCGGAATTTCACTCATCCAAAGTGTTGTAAAGGTTAGCTACTTCATCATCTCTTCATTTATTATTATTTTTATGCTTTGTTTTATGATTTAGAGATAGAGAAAATTGAGTTTTCTAGAATGAGGGAGAATGATGAGGATTTTTATTTATACATGTTTTTGAGCTAGAACTTGATGGATAACTTGCTTGTTATATAGGATTCGTATTAGTTAAAAAAATTTGATCAATTTAGGTATGAGAAAAAATAGAGTAAATGTGTTTTTAATATTTAGTCATTGCAATAAAATTAAGGTAAATAAATTGTAGGTGTAAGAAATAGAATTTGATCGTTACTACAATTTTTCATGTCACTATAATTTAATAATAATTCTATTTCTTTGACCTATAATTTATTTATCTCATGTTTATTACTAGGACTAAATATTATAAACACATTTTCTCTATTTCCCCCTACCTAATATTAATCAAGTTCTTCATGTAATACGAAGCCTTATGTTCATTTTTCACGTAATACGATGCAGATGGACCGGCAATGGATGTACCACCTTCGCTCTTCCAATCCTACAGAATAGTGTCTACACATGGCATGAATGTGCTTACACTATTCTCTGCACATAACTCAACTTTGTATGAAATCTATGGAGAGTCACCTTCGCTCCTCCAGTATCAGAAAATAATGGTAGAATAGAAGAACTTCGAGTCCACAAAATCGGGCTGAATATTATAAAAGAATCTTGAAATAGTATTCCAAACGTCTTTTGGAGCCTAATTCTCATAATAAAAGTTTGCTGGCCCAATATCCTCTTCAGGCAGAGATCTATTTACTGATCTTGACCTAGCGGCTTTTGGTTGGTTTTGGCTTGCCACCATGGGCTGTGGTCAGTGAATAGATCTTTTGCCTGGATGGGCTATTGTATGTGTGGCATCAACTTCTATTACGAGAATGTGGCACTTGCTCCAAAAGATGTTTGGACAATTATTTCAAAATTCTTTTACGATATTTAGCTCGAGTATGTGGACTCGAAGATGTTTTGTTGTACCATTATTTTCTGGTACTGGATATGTGGAGGTGACTCTGGATAGACTTTGTAGAAGATTGTGTTATGTGTAGAGATGGGGTGGAGAGCGACCATTCTGCTATCTTGTACAATTATTTTAATATAATTGACTACGTGAAGTCTACTATACAGCATATGTAATCTTTATTGCATATGTATCTTTATTGTCTTGTTTCAGAATTTTAGCATTTTTCTTTTTATCGACCTAGTGAATGTTATGGATGTTGATTGGTGTATTCATGTGAATTGTTTTTATCTTTATGAAGGTTGATTGGTGTAAATTATGAATATTGATCAAGTTCTTTATCTAATATGAAGACCTATGTCGATTTCTCATGTAATAATTTATTTATCTAATGTTTTTTTTGCAAGGACTAAATATTATAAACACATTTACTCTATTTTTACCCCTACCTAATATTGATCAAGTTCTTTATCTAATACAAAGACCTATGTTCATTTCTCACGTAATACAATGCTGATGGACCGACAACGGATGTATAATATGGACCGACGGACCAAGGAGTTTGTTAATGGCTTGTATTATTTTCTTGAAGTGGCCAAATCAACAAGCCAGAGAATGGATTCATATGCTGTCCATGCTTTCAATGAAGTAACAAGAAGGACTACACTTCCTGGGGGACTGTTCACAGCCACTTGTTTAGATACGATTTCATGCCTAACTATTTGGTTTGGACCAAGCACGGTGAAAGAGGGGTTATAATGGAAGATGTTGAAGAAGAGGAGGATAATAACAATATTCTGGACTGGGCTGCAGGCTAAGCTTTTGCAGATACTATAATGGACGAGGCTAATGAAGAAGAGTCTGCAGAAGACGGTCCTATTGATGATCTTGGTCAGATGCTATGGGATGCACACAGAGATTGCGAAACTGATAAGGATCAGAAAAGTTGCAGCACGTTGATCATAAAAAATTATTGTATCCAGATTGCAAGTAGGGGTATAAAAAACTAGGTACCACACTGGAAGTGCTGCAATGGAAGGTAAAAAATAGTGTGTCCGATAAAGCATTCCAGGAAATATTGAAAATTGTAAAGAACATTCTTCCCGAGAATAATGAATTGCCGTCCACAACATATGAAGCTAAACATGTTGTTTGCCCTCTGGGATTGTAGGTTTCGAAGATACACGCATGACCTAATGACTGTATTCTCTATCATGGTGATGAATACGAGACATTGGATGCTTGTCCTATGTGCGAAGCGCTGCGGTATAAGATCAGGCGACATGATCCTGGTGATGTCGAGCAGCAGCCTCCCAAGATGAGAGTTGCCACGAAGGTGATGTGGTATTTCCCTATAATACCACGTTTGAAGTGTTTGTTCAGAAATAAGATGAAGGCTAAGTTGATACGATGGAATACAGAAAAACGTAAGCAAGATGATATGTTGAGACACTCCACAGATGGGGCCTAGTGGAGATCAATTGATAGAACATTTTCGAACTTTGAAAGTGATTCAAGGAACATAAGGTTTGGTTTAAGTACTGATGTATTTAGTTCATTCGGTGAGTTGAGTAGTGGTCATAGTATTTGGCCTGTGACGCTATGTATGTTCAACTTTCCTCCTTGGCTGTGCATGAAGTGGAAGTTCATTATGATGCTGGTGCTTATCCAAAGCTCAAAACAACCCAGCATTGACATTGACGTGTACCTAAGACCGTTGGTTGATGAATTTTTGCTGCTCTGGAAGGAAGAAGGTGTACATGTGTGGGATGAGGATAAACAAGAGAGCTTTGACCTACGACAATTTTTGTTCATAACGATCAATGATTGGCCTGCGTTGAGTAACCTTTCAGGACAAACCAATAAGGGATATCGGGCCTGCACCTACTGTTTAGACAACACAGACAACATGTATTTGAAACACTGTAGGAAAGTCATGTATATAGGCCATTGTCGATTTCTTCTTGCTAACCACCCGTTAAGAAAGAAAGGGATGTATTTGAAAAAGGAGCCAGACCATCGTAAAAAACTTGCACACCGTAATGGAAAGTGTGTATTTGAGACATCGACATCGACATGTACAGAAGCCGCAAGAGAAGAAAGGAATAGCAAGAGGAGAGCTGGTGGCACATGTTAGAAGCTAAAGTGCATTCATAAGAAGTAAGAATGCATGAAGAAATTAATCGTTGAGTGGCCCTGGCAGTTACTGAGATGGCCCAATCTGGAGCACTACCGGATCCCAACGTCGTCAGCCCTTCTCAATGCTGAAGCAGCTGTGCTTCCATAGGGGTCCCCGATGAGAACATGCCAAGATTACCCATGGTTGCGCAGGACAACCAACGGTACCCTGTGGATGACATCACTCAGCACACCTCATATGAGCTGCATAGACCATTCGACAACATCACTATTAAGGTATACATATATATTATTTATGCAATCTTCTCAATTGATCCATGCCTTGGGAGTTTTTATAACTTCTTTATTTCTCCTATATGTACAATTGGTGTACGGGAGTGCTTTACCAATCTTGCCAGGGCATATAATCCATGGCATGGAGATTCCACCTGGCTACTCCAGTGTTCCCTAGAGTAGATTTGTGATAGTCAATATGAAGGCCTAGAGCTCTACCTCCCGGGAGGTGACGGGTAAAGGACACCAGGAGATGCATTTCGTGGGATCATTCTATGGCGCAAACGCTACATCATCATCCCCGGCAAGGAGGCATCATTGCTTCCCGTAGATCCCCCATAGCGACCATCCCCTCAGAACTCAATACCTTCATCCCCAACACATCCACCTCCAGGACCTTCGTCACCACTGGGACCGTCGAATCCTGCTCAATCACCATCTCCATCTCCATTGAATCCTGGTGGTGCGAGCGACAACGACCACAACACCCCTCCCCGATCACCATCGCTGGGACTAAGACCCGCAGCGCGTAAGGAACCTGCAGCACCTGTGAAGAAGCCACAACCACTGCCTTCCAAGCCAAGGCAGCCAAAGGCGAAATAACCTGTTAAGAAAACAAAGAAGTTTGAACCCATTCAGAAGCTACCAGCCGATATGATTACTAAGGAATTGTGGGAGGCCTCGCAAGCAACGGTGAAGGAGTTGTTCAAATCATGCGCTGAACAAAGAAAAGCAAAGGAGATGGAGCCAAAGCTAGTAGATCCAGCGAAATTAAATTTTTTATTGGCATATCAGAAGAAGTAAAGAGGACTGTACTATCGAACTACGAGCATTTGTTAGTTAAGTCTAATCAGAAGAAAAAATAGCGAGGAGCATCGTCTTCCAGTCGTACTGTCCCCCAGATCAGGACCAAGCAGATAAAGACGCTAAAACTATAGCAGCAATGCCCTTAGAACAACAACTCCAAGTCATTGGATTTATGCAAGATATAGGTATGTCGCTTGCTGAAGTTCTAGGGCAGGTTGAACCGTCAGCTCCAGAGCTAATTATACCTAAATGGCCCTTTGAGGTAGGCAAGCCTCTAGTAAGGCTTGAATTGGTACGGAAGCTCTCCACGAAAATGTACAAATTCCATCAATGGTACATGGAGCAGTCTGCCAACGATAGGCTCATGTTCGCTCTTCGGGTTAAACCGATTTATTTTTTCGACGAAGGTGAGAAATTTGTGGATGGAATTCAAGGATATATATGAAGCATACCATCAGGATGCCCTTGATGTCTCTCTCATCAGCTCCTAGATTCTGTAAGTGTCTGTTTATTAATATGTAAATTTTGGCTCATGTCATTATTTTTTGTGTGTGCGTCGCCCTACTAACTTCATCTTCCATTTTATGTAAGATGCTAATTCAGAGGTGCCGCAGAGAATCGTACTTCAATGTTGGCTTCATGGATCCATCGCTCATTAACCATATGCAGATATGGGATCAACCAAAGCAAACATTGGAGGCAGTATACAATTTCTTGGAGAAATAAAATGACAAGGAATACATACTACTGCCATACAACTTTAAGTAAGTGTGCATACCATCTATTTTTATTTTCTTTTTTCTTACCTAATTAATGTTAGTTAGCTCTAATATGAATATTTATGTATGTAGTTTCCATTGGATTCTCCTAATAATTATTATTGATAAAAGCCACATTATTGTGTTCGATTCATAGAGGAAACCACCGGCGGAGTACCAAGACATTCAAGACATGCTAAACTCGTAATAATTCTAGACCTTTATCTCTATGCAAAAGTTTGTTTTTTAAATTTTCACCTAACACTGTATCATTCATTATTTTAATCCGCAGTGCATGGAAATGATTCGTTAAGTGTAACATCCCTAGTTTGGGTTAGTCCTTAAAAAGCCTAATTAGAGTGTGAAAAAGGTTAATTAGCATCTAAGTTTCAAACTTGTCTTGCTTAAGTGCAAACTTCACTTAAACACTTGGAAGTATCACATTAGGGTCGAATTTGATCAAATCAAGTCAAACCTAAAGTCTAAGTATGAAAAACACTCACATTAGGTTTGATTTGTGGCCAACATACCAAAAACCTCAAATGACCAACTTGGAATCTAAACCAAGCACTTAAAGTTACCAAAATACCCTTAAAAGGCTTAAATTTGGGGCAATTCATAACTTCAAATTTTGCATAACAACTTTGATTTTTGCCAACACAAAAGTTGTAGAAATTTTCAAAAACTTTGCTTATTTTAGCTTTTGCTAGTTTGGAGTGGAAACCTTTCAAAAATCAAGTCAAAGATCAGCTCAAATTCAAACTCAATTCAAATTTCTCTAAGCCTTGCAAACCGGCGTTCTCCCAAAGTTTAGCCAAGTTTATCTCCAAATTGGGCCAAGTTTTCATATCAAAGCGTTTGTAGAGTTTGTAGTCTATGCCTTGGACAACAACTCTTAGATTTGAACTTTTTCAAATTTGAATTCGAAATCCATCACAAATCTCGTCCAAATCCCGCTAGCCCGCAAGACACGCGTCTGCCCACATGCGCTGCCGATCCGGTGATCGCGAACGGCAAGTTGTGGCGTGCCACGCGGTGCCGCCCCACCAGCACAGTTGTTCCGGCCAACTGCCAGCTGTGAAGGGACAACTCGTCTCGACCCTTCGCCCAACCAGCCCCCGCACGCATCCCTACCCCTCTGGTGACGCATCTTTGCCGGCCAACGGCTGCCTGATGCCCACGTGCGCCCTACCGCTCGCCGTGCATGCCACCACCATGTCGCCGCTCCCCACCCATCGGCGCAGCCCCGCCACTCCCCGTCGTGAGGTGACAACTCAAGCTCCCTCTTCGCCAACGCGTGCACGAGACATAGGAGATCTCTCACGCTCCCAAATCCTGCACGGCCAATGGCCGGAGATCTCCGTATCGCCACCGCCCAACCGCCGACCTTGCCCGCCGCTCTGCCAGTGGCGTTCCACCCTGGCCGTCGCACCCAATGACCGCCTGAGCAGCCGCGAGCCATTGGCTCCCTCCCTTGGCACCCCAGCACCCCGCCCGGCCTATAAAAGCTATGATGGCTCACTTGCCGGAGCACCACATCGCCACCTTCCTCTGCCTCCCTCTGCCTAAAGCTTCACCGCCCACCTCACTGCGGAGAACCACCTCCCAAGCCTCCCCGCCACCCGCTAGGCCTCCCTAACCACCACACGCACCCACGCGCAGCTCACCGAGCCCCCGCCGAGCCTTCTCCGCCGACGACCTCGCCGGCGCAGGAGCTCCACCACCACCGTTTCGTCCCCACCGTGAACCACGACCTCCGGCCATCCTCTGACCTCGAGCCCCTAAGCACGGATTACCACGGTGAGCTCCTCTACGTGCCCATGCTTTTCCCTTCCCCGATAGCGCCGCCACTCGCCGGCAATTTTGCTGACAAGCCGCCGGCCGGCTAGGGACTCGATTGCGAGCCCCTGAAAAACCCCAGGGTCTTTAGTGCTAAGTGTAGGGACCCACCCATAATAGTTCAAAACCTCCAGGGATCCCCGCATAAAATGTTTTATCCTTTTTCTGTTTTATTTTGGCTTAAATCGACTGAACTTTGAAAATGTGTGGAAAATTGTAGAAAGATGATAAAAATGCAAAACCAACTTTGTTAGACTCCTTGTGTTGTGTAGTTTTATAGAAAAATATTTTTATGCATGTCACTGTTCTAGTTTTATCTCTAGATTTTATTTTGTGTCTAAGCCAATAAATACCTCATAAATCGCACAAAAATGATAAAAATGTAAATCCACCTCTGTTAGCTTTGTTGTGTTGAGCTTGTGCTGAATAAAATAGTGGTGACACAAGTTTAGATGTTTAACACACTATTTTAGATTAAACTTTGGAATCCTAGGAAGAATCTTACTTTTGCATAATAAATGGAATAAGGCAGAGATAAATATGAAACCACTTTTGTTGGGTCACAAATGCAATACACTCACTAGGAAAAATAATGGTTACTGCATGAGACCGAGTGAAACATGCTTAACTTTTTGTGAAAGATTAAATAGAAGAAAAATATGGAAAATAGATGTCCTTCACAATAAATCGTGGCAAATACACACCAAGGTATAGAAAAACATTCAGAAACAGGATAACTTTCCAAATGAACCTTGAGCAACCCTAGAGTGACCCCGCCTTTCTTTTGTGAAGTCTAAGTTGTAAAACCTTATATGTGTACACAATCACCATCAAAGTCGACCTCGGGTTTTATATCACAACACACCTTACTTCATGAAGATAATGAAAGTTTAGAACATTGTTTAGGTGAATGTGGTCGAAATACAATTTACACTTCAGCAATAATTCATGAATTGCATCCTGCATGTGAAAGCATGGAAACTTGAACTATTGCATATGCATCTCGTGTAGAAGCAAATCTCACAGACGGAACGTACGAACTGCTCCCGACGACTGAGGAAATACCTGCTGAGCTACATCACGTCTAGGCTGAGCAGGAGATCAGCAAAGCATCCAACGAGCTCCCCACTAACTTAGTACAGGAAGGTAAGCCCCGAAGAATAACCCAGTTTTCTAAATTCATGCAATGTCTATGACGCTGATGTTTGTGCATTTACGTTCATAGGAGTTGATTGAAAATCTAGTTGCATGATCTTAGGTACCTATGGTTGAATACTAGCATGGTAAGCCGAGTAGCTGCAATACTAAATAGGACTCGGTAAAAGTTGAGTGATTTCCTGTCACTCGCGAGCTATAGGAGTTGCTTGTTTTTCTTATGCTGCAACCCTAAGGATGATGGACGGGCCCGGACTTTGGTTCTGTTTCGATGGAATTTGCCCCGTCTGCCTAGGAAAAGATGTTAAGGTCAAAATGTGTTTAGAGCTGTGGTCAAGTATTTGAAAGTAGTAATCTCATACCTAGTATGGGATAGGGAAGCCTAGTACCTGATTGAATCAGGACGTGGGCATACTCCCCGCTCTCTCTGGAATAGAGTTCCCCTAATGCATCATGTGGGTACAAGTGCAGTCACGGTACGACGACGTTTCAGGACCGTGGAGCCTTGTATCCAAGGGAAGTGGGCCTTGGCCACGTGCCTGGGAATTATGGGGACGGCTGACATGTGTGGACCCATTGTGGTACGCAATGTTGTGGGACTAGGTTCACCTTGCAAGGTTAAGAAACTCAATTCTAATCATCTGGCTCTCACAGTTTGAGACTGCTTGACCCACTTCTGCACTAAGTAAAAAGAGGAACAAGGATGATGATCAATAGTGATGCTTGAACTAAATTGTTTGCTCCACTTGCTTTCTTAGACAGGTTGCTTACCTAGAATAAATAATCTACTAGAACCTGCTGCTAAAACTTGAATGTAAGGACCTACTTAGATGCTTTTGGCAAAACAAACCCCTCAGCCAAAAATCCTTGCATGTCTAGAAGTCGGTGGAGTAGTTGCTACCCGACGGGTAAGTCTTGTTGAGTATTAGTATACTCAGCTTTGGTTGTGGCTTTACTTTCAGGTAACTTGGATGTTAGTGCTTTTGCTGAAAGGGTGACTTGGCCGACCCAGCTCCCTCCGGGTTGGACGGTCGAGTGGGACCTGTCCTCGGTCGGCGAGGATCGTGGTAACTGACGTCATGGTTGGCTTCACCATGATGTTTCTGCTTCGACGTTTAGTTGCCATCCTTTTTCCGCTGCTCAAACTTTGAACAATTTACTTTATGCACTTTCAAAATAATGTGATGTAGAAGTGGGACCTATGTAATAAACTACTATAATGTTGTAATCTTTGGACTCGCCTTCATGTGAGATGCTTTTTGTTTCGAACTGAGACAAGGGGTTTATCAGGTATAACCCGACAGACTACCAAATTGGTTTGATTAAAGTGTCGGTTCGCATGTGAGATGAAGATGATAACACTTTAGCCAGGTTAATTTGGGTGGTTCTGCCACATTAAGACTCACCATGGTGAATTCAAAGAAAAACTTACAATCAATACAAAGTTCCCGGTACCTATGAATTTTGCACATTTTGTACATTCTATAACACGAATATTTCATAACTTATTTTTTCCCACTATAGTGTCTCAGATAGGAACAAGGCAGTAATTTATGTGGATACTACATCTGTGAGCACATGAACAGTTTTGTGCATGTCAAGATGCTGTTGTCGCATGATCTAGATGTACATAAAATAAAACTATTAATAATTAATTATTTTCTACCTTCGTATATTTAATTATTCGTGTAACATTCACATATTTCCAAATTACAGATTTGGCAGATTCAAGAAAGACTCTTGGAGAAGGAGAGGATTTTGGCAATATGTGAATGTCTCATAGGATTCCTGATGGTCGAGGTGATAAATCCCGTGGGAGAATTTTATTACGATGGATGTTCAATAGCCGCACCGAGCAACACCACGACAAGAGGATCATAAGAATGAAGAGGACAAATTATTGTATATATAGTAATTGTATAAATACTAGTTTGATGTGTATAATATACTAAGAATTGTGGATATATATAGTACTGTCATGAAATATATATACGACTTGCATACAATATTAATATGGAATTTTTTTTTAAAAAAGTCTTAAGTACTAAAGGGGTACGTGCATGCGCCATGCAGGCGCGCATGTAGGCACATGCACGTAACCCCTTTAGTCCCGGTCGGTTTCACCAACCGGGATTAAAGGGGGTCTTTAGTCCCGGGTGAATGACTCGGGACTAAAGGATCCTCTTTTGTCTCGAAAAATTAACCCCTATCCAACCGGGGCTAAAGCCACGTTTTCCATTAGTGTTACGGGCTCCTGTAATTTCTTTTGATTTAGTACTGTATATATAAGCCATAAGAACTGTATATATGCTCACTACTTCAAGAATACAAATGCCTTTAGTTTTAACATATATACTCATTCCCTGCAGATCTCGTTAACATGGGATATGTTTGGTTGCATGCACAACATGATACATGTATGGATGATCCTGGATGGTGGGGGTTCAACCAATTTGTTTGTGCCATATAGTATACAATAATAAATTAAGTGGGATGGCTTCATCCTAGATGAGCTGGTACAATTCACCCAACCAAATATAAGGATCATTATTATTTTGAACCATTTCATACATGAACCAAATTATACAAGCAACCGAACACACCCTTGAATACTACCGTAGCCTTTGTTTCAGAGTGTGCCTAAAATCAAGTAAGGCACTCCTTTCAGTATTAACTATAGTCCTCACGGCGTGGCAACCAAGGTACTGTAGCAATTCATGCCTAGTTGGAGATAGTCATTGATATATATGTATCTACTATTTCCACTTGTAGCTAATTATTTTGGTACATATGGATAGGTTGAGGGGGCGTGGTTATACGTCGTCAGAGGTGACAAATCTGTTTGTCACCTTTTAATTAGCGCGTTCGTCCACCACGCACACGCACGGATTAGTGGGCCACTTTTAGCCCAATAATTAGTGGAAGGGTCTCCTCATTTATCGATGCATGCAACCATTAGTGGAAAGAAAATGCACCGTGCTTGCAAAAAAGACAAAAATGATGAAGTGACCCACATGCATGCAAATCACTAAAAAAAAGTCATAACTCCTAATCCAAACATCCAAATTAAATTTTAGTTACACCATTATGTTTATTACAACGAGATCTTCAAAACAAGACCTCACTTGACTATGTTTGGATAATATTTTTAAAAAAATATTTTTTAACATACAGATTAATTAGTTCTAACTAATGCCAACAAATACTTGGATGCCAGAATAAATTACTATTTCCTACGAACAAAAAATTAAATATGACGAACAAAAAATGGTACGATGTGAACAAAAATATTGAACATTATGAATATTTGATTGTGTATGAAAAAAAAGAATCCGAATCATTGTGAATAAATAAATCCACGTCATCGAACAACTTAATCTACAAAACCAACAAATAATTTAGAATAAATTAGTCTAAAAAACTAGAATCACATGTGTCAGTGTTTAGATCCGGCAACCTACTGAGAGGGTACCCGAGGTAGTGTTTTATGCGTGGGGCTCACCGAGATCAGGAACTCAAAGGTGAACTCGAACACACGATTTAGGCAGGTTCAGGCCGCTTATGTCACATAATTCCCTTCATCCTGTGTGTTGCTTGGATTGTATTGATTGAACTTGTTTGGAGGAGGTCCCTGCCTTACCTTATATTGCTGGAGGCGGGGTTATAGGTTGGTTCTTTACAAGAATACTAGTCGGATTTGATTAGAGAGTATTACTCTAATTTCTACGAGTAGTTTCCTAATCGTCGACTAGTTCTTGTCCTCCACATAGACTACGCCGTCCTGCACCGTAGTCTCCATGTCTAACACGTCTCGGTGTACAATCCCGTATGTAGGACTGTCCAAACCTTTTGGTGGGTCCATAGATGTTTGGACGACAAGCCTCTGAGTACTTTTTAGTCAAATGTAGTAGTCCTAAGTACTTCTGTAGACGTCTCCGACTAGTTTGTGGTTCTCTTTGAGTACTCCATCAGATTGAGCCTTCGAAGGAACATGAGTATTGCCATGCGGCGGGAATGTGCTCAAGTCTCATTTAACTTGGTCTTAAATCTTCAATCTTGAATCTTATATGAAAGTGCGATGAAAATCGCAGTCTATATGGAGTAGCCCCCAAGCCTTAGGTTGAATCGAAGAGTCAGGTTGAGGGTTAATCTTGTAATTTCACATCTCTTTTATCCTAAAACCCCCCGAGTCGATAGGCACATGGCACGCAGCCCCCGAGCCGTTACACAACTAGTTTTGGGTATAAGGGTCAACTACTAGCCAATGTGACTGTTCACCAACAGTAACCTTATCTCTTTCCGAAAATATTGGAAACTGTCAAGCCATAACTTCGAGCATTTAAAAATGGAATATTATCCGTTAATCTCGCCTTTGTTTTAACTATGCCACGGTTATAAATAATAGAGGAATTCATCCCTTTCGTTTCACCCTAGCCATTCTGCCCGTTCATCTTCGACATTGTAGCCCTAGCGCCGCCGCTTGCAATCCTCGACCTCGAGTGCCGCCCTCCCCCACCGCCTAGCTCCCAAGCGCAGGCACAAGAAGACCCTCATGGCAACACGAATGGGGAAGAAAGTGACCTCCAGCAAGGTGGCGGAGAGCAAGAAGAGGAAGGTCGAGAAGAAGAAGGAGATTCAGTTGCCGGTGCCCAGGTACGGAAAGACGGACTAGGCGGCTCCACCAAATGAAGCCTGCACCAGGAAGAAGTCCATGAGGAAGGAGGTGGACATCCAGGCATTGGTGGGTTCCAATCTTCTCCAGGAGTAGGACTCCATCACCTGGAGGGTAGCCTGCAGCAACCCATAACCCATGGAGAGCTACACCCATTGAGAAAGGTTTGGCTCTCCCCACATCTGATTTCTTCCGTGGGTTGCTGAGCTACTACAAGTTGGAGTTAGTCCACCTCAACCCCAACTCGATTTTGCATGTAGCTATTTTCGTGCATCTTTGTGAAGTCTTTCTTGGAATTCAGCCACACTTCCAGCTCTTTCAGAAGTTCTTCAGAGTGAAGCCTCAGCCTAGAATGGACCACGCAAAAGGGAGGGGGCAGGTATCCAACTGTGGGAGCAAGTTAAAGGCTTGTACCTGGATTATGAGCTGATTGACTCCCACTCGGGCTAGAAGGAGCGGTGGTTCTACATTGGAAATCATAAGCCTCGACTACCCAAGGTGACAGGCCACCACCCAATCTGGAACAATCGTTGGTTGGATGAGCCGAGCCATGCAGATAGCTTTCGACTACCCGAGCTTCTAGAGAAGATCGTGGTACTCAAGAAGGATGGGTTGACTGAAGTAGGCATAGCCTTCAACTTCATGAGGAGGTGAGTCCAACCCCTTCAGCTGCGCTGCACATGGGGGCATGACTACTCAGGCCCCAACGACCCATCCCGGATGATGTCAGGAGACTTGTCTGTGGATGAGGAAATGGCGCGACTAAGGCGCCTTTTCAAGCACGCTAGGACAATTCCAATGATCGTGCAAGAACACTGCGCCACCAACCCACTAAGCAGTGTAAGTACCTGTGGCCTGCAACCCCTAAGTACTAATTTTTGTACTTGTCAATTTGGTGACTTGTCTTCTTTCACAGGAAGAACGTCACTTGTTTTGCTCCACTCCTCCTCCACCTGGATCGGTTGGCTCAGATGCCACTCCACATGTACATACCATCGCGGATGTACAGAAGGCGGTCGAAGAGGAGGAGTCGGAGGGTTTTTCCTTCTTCAGCAGCTCTGATTCAAAAGCTGCGGAGAAGTATGTTGTCAAGCCCCGTCTACTAGACAAGGCGGGATCTTCCTTCGGGACATCAAAGCATGAAGCAGAAGATGACCTAGAGGCCGAGCTAGCGCCACCACCGAAGAGGAGGCGCACTGTCTCCATGAAATGTGTGGTGAAGAAGCCGCCCACCACCAATGAAGTCGCTCCTCCGGTAATCACATTTGAAGAAGGACAAAATCCTATGGATTGAGTACCCGTAAGTTGTTTCCCTCTTCACTATGTCTTCTTAGTTATGACGTTGGAGGATTGCAGGTAGTCAAGGAGGAGACAAGGTGGAGAAGATGACTACTGAAGTCGTGTAGCAAGAGCTGCTGGAGATCAAGGAGGTTGTCAAGCTTGAGGATGACGAAGAACCTCCTGTTGCCAGGGTCAACCCTGTGGGCACCCAAGCTACTCAAGAGATGGAGATGGCAGCCAAGGCTGGCAAGGATCAAGCTGTGATCTCGCGGGCCGCGCCAAAGAAGCTGTCGTCCACCATAAAGTCCCTGCGCCTGGGGGGAAAGCCCTCCTTGAAGATAAGGTGGTCCACAAAGTAAGTACTCGAGTACTGATTGTGACCCGTCTATGCCTTGTATTGTATCTTAACACTTGTTTCTTTCAGGAAATCTGCCAGCGTGGATATTGGAGGCCCAAGCCCAAAGTTTGAAGCCGATGGCAGCAGCCGCTTGGCCTAAGAACTCATCCTGCCACCTTCAATTCCGCCGCCAACAGAGCAGCTGGCACCAGAAATAGCTCCAGGTACAGTATCCCTAGTTGCTGCGCTTATGCATGATGTTATTGCATCACTTAATGTCACTATAGTGCCAGCCCCTGAGCCACCAGTAGCTAAGCCCGTAGCGGCAACTTCTTCTGCTGTGGTGGCTACGTTGGTAGCCCCTGAGCTAGAGGCGGAGGATGAGGCTGCAATGGCGACTACTTCTGGGACCGAGGCTACGCTTGTAGCCCCCGAGCCATAAGTGGAGGTTCGAGCTGCTGGCACTTTGCAAGTGTTGGCTGCCATCCCGCCGTCTGAGGCTGAACCGTTAACTAGTCATGGCAGGGCCTCCATTGCATCTTTGGAAGCCGGTCCATGAACTAGCCAAGAGCTGGTTCCTCTTGGTGCGCCAAATGCCAAACAGCATGAGGAGCCGTAGATAGTCGAAGGGGTGAACCTCGTGGATATCCAGCTCCTGGCGAACCATTTGACCAGAGTTGGAGGCCACAGTCATGGAGATGCACCGCTGTTGAGGCGAGTACACAGTGGTAAGTGCCTCTTCTACGTTTATCTTTGTCTTGAAATCAGTACTCGTATAAGATACGAGTAATTCCTTTGTTTTCTGCAGAAGTTGATCGAACGCTCCTTCCGGAAGTCAGATATGATCCAAAGCTACAGGGACACCATAATGCGAGCTCAAGCCCTGGAACGTGAGTTGGCAAAGGAGCGGCAGTACTCCTCCCGACTACTTATGAAGTACGACGGCCAAGCTGCCGAGTATCGCAACCTTGTCCAACAAGCCGCGGAGGTGAAGGACCATATCCGGAGGCGCAACAAGATGTTAAAATATCAGTTGGAAGGTAAGTTGTCATCTCCCACTGGTCTTCGAGTAATGGTTTGTACTTGGTGATTCTGAGTTGCTCTTTGTTTTGTTCTTTGCAGCGCTTAAGAAGGAGAAAGATGATCTCCAAGGCCGGGTGACTGACTAGCAAAACTCGTACTACAGAGTGACAGAACAACATGACAAGTTGTCCGCTCTGTACGAGACTCTCGAGCACCAGCTGGAGAAAGAGCGGAAGATGCGCATGGATGGAGAAGTTGATCTGGTGAACACCATGATGATCCTTCGAGAGCACGAGGATGAGTTGGCGGCAACAAAACCTTCTTTGAAGGAGCTATCAGAAGCCGCTAGCCCATTGTTGATATGGTGGAGCCCCAGATGGAAGGTGTGGAGCCTTGCCCACTGGCGAAAGTACTCAAGAAGGTTCCTGCAAAGATCACCGGGTACATCCAGAAGATGGCTGAGTCCATCTCGAAGCAGCTACTCACCATTGTGAAATCTCTATAAAGAAGTGCAAAGAAGTGTGCAAGCTAGAAAATAAATTTTTAGGCTTGGAGTTCCATCACGTTGCCCGTGATAACAATGTCGTTGCGGACGTCCTGTCCAAGATGGGTTCAACACGTGCTCAAGTTGATTGATGTGGACTTTGCAAACCATCCATCATAGAGCAGGCACCTGTCGGGGATACATCCCCAGTATCCGCAAGGAAGGAAGAAGTCAGACTCCTACTAGGATTCCCCTATAATCCGACTAGGACTAGTCCTGTGTACTCCTACTAAGACTCCTCCTTGTAATCCGACTAGTACTCTGCCCCCTGGAGTATATAAAGGAGGGCAGGGGTACCTAGCTTGGCAGGTCATACCTCAACACCCAAGCCCAGGACACACGAGAACAACTCCAGTTCATCAAATACAAACCAACACACAGGACGTAGGGTATTACGCGATCTAGCGGCCTGAACCTGTCTAAATTGTGTTCCTTACATCACCATCGATTCCTTGATTCTCGACGATCCTTACCGCACAAAAGACCTCCTAGGGAATCCCCTAGGTGGGTTGTCGGTCTAAAACACCGACAGCTGGCGCGCCAGGTAGGGGAACTCGTCGGGTTTCTCAGCGCGAACTCAATGGCACGGTCGTCATCAAGCCCATCTTCGCTATCGAAGCGGGCGCAACCTTCATTTTTGGATCCTAGCTCTGCATCGCCGACGGCGCCAGATCATTCCGGCACCAGATCGTCAACTTTGATGGCGACCTTGGGTTCCACCGTGATTCGAACTCGAACTCCGACGGCGACTTCAGGTCCGACTACAACTTGGAGTCCGACGGCGACTCTGGGTCCAACTACGACTCGAAGTCCGACAGCGACTCTGAGTTTGACTACAACTCAAAAGTCTGACTACATCGCAAGCTCGCTGACGACTACGGGCGGCTCGTCGATGATTTCATCGACTATGTCGTAGGCACGCCGACTACTTCAGCCAAGCATGGTCTACGCTCAAAACGCACCCTTGTCTCGGGGTCTTGGATAAGTCCGACCCTCTAAGCTGGGGGTCGGGCGATTCGAAGCCTTGCGGCAAGGGGTCGGGCGCATCCAACCCTGGGACCAAGGGTCGGGTGAGGCGGAGTTCCACCCTCAAAGCGTTGGGCGCATCCGACCCCGGGACCAAGGGTCGGGCGAGGCGGAGTTCCATCCTCAAAGGGTTGGGCATGTCCGACCCCGGGACCTTGGGTCGGGCGAGATGGAATGAACTACTCCTCGCCCACATCAAGACAACCACGATCAGTTTGCCGACCACTCCGTCAGCTACGGGTAGCTCGTCGATGACTTCAACTCGTCTCGACTAAAAATGAGTCAGGGCAAACTTTGCATCACCGACAACTAGTCAGAATCACCTCTGACTAGTCGACTTCGTCAACAACCGTTACGGCTTCATCAACGACTGTCACGGCTTCATCAACAATCATCCACGAATCAAGCTAAGTCACTTTTCTAAATTATTTTCCGGCTTCTTTTCCGTTTGCGCGCAACACGCGCTCTACTTGCCAGAAACTCTTGTGCGCAATGCGCGCACTATTCGCCGGAGGGCAGCAAACTCTTTCGCGCTACCACGCTCTCTTTTTATCGCAACAACGAATTTTCCCTGTTGCCTTCTCTTAAGGTCACTACTCTTTTCGAGCAGAACACGCCTTAACTCGTGAAAGCCTCAGGTGCATCTGTCATGCCTAAGCCCATACGCGTATACGAGACAACGATCTCACACACGCAGCGGCAACGGCTACCCAGAGACTAAGAGCCTAAGCGTAATAGGCTAACTACTCGGGAAGAGTATGACAAACAAGAGCTTGACTCGCAATCGTGTAGTCTCTTTCTTGTCACAGTAGCGACTCCTCTCACTTTTGTCTTCTCTTAAGGTCACTACTCTTCTCGAGCAGAACACGCCTTAACTCGTTAAAGCCTCAGGCGCATCTATCACGCCTAAGCCCATACGCGTATACAAGACAACGATCTCACACATGCAGCGGCAACGGCTACCCAGAGACTGAGAGCCTAATCGTAACAAGCTAACTACTCGGGAAGAATATGACCGAAATAAGAGCATGACACAACTTTCATACTGATCGCTCAATAAATTTCAGCAATTTCAAAATCCTACAAATATGCTACATAATGTACGCATTTTATCTTTCAGGTCAAGCTTTGGCGACGACGCTCGTCGCGACGCCCACTAAGCATGCCTCCAACGACACAGGCTAGTTCCCGAACTTGGGGGCTAAGCACCAATCAGTACTCCTAATATCTCTAGTGGCTCAGCTAGCTCCCAGGCTCGGGGGCTGGACGCCGCACAACCACTCGACGTGGCTCCAACGACTTACCTGGCGCATAAGCACGGGGGCTAGACGCTGCAAGACTACTCGAATGATGACCCGAGTGAAGATTCAAGACCCTCGGGTTGATTATTCAATCAATCCAAGGCTCGGGGGCTGATAAGCTACACCCAACAATCGATTTTTTCAAGTCGAAAGAGGAAGATTCAAGATTTTGACCCTCAACCTGATTCTACGATTCAACCTAAGGCTCGGGGGCTACTCCATATGGAGTGTGACTTTCGCCGCCCTCCATACACGAAGACTACAATATCATGTTGATCAAAGACTTTGAGCACACCATAGCCTCATGGCAGCTTTTAGAAGCATTGAAAGATTCAGCCTGACAAAGTACTCGAAGAGCACCAAGACTACTCGGCGAATATCTCAAGACTACTCGAAGATTGCTGCATTCGACTATGAAGCACTTGGGGGCTTGTCGGGGATACATCCCCAGTACCCGCAAGAAAGGAAGAAGTCAGACTCCTACTAGGATTCCCCTGTAATCCGATTAGGACTAGTCCCGTGTACTCCTACTAAGACTCCTCCTTGTAATCCGACTAGTACTCTGCCCCCTGGAGTATATAAAGGAGGGTAGGGGTACCTAGCTCGGCAGGTCATACCTCAACACCCAAGCCCAGGACACACGAGAACAACTCCAGTTCATCAAATACAAACCAACACACAGGACGTAGGGTATTACGCGATCTAGTGGCCCGAACCTGTCTAAATCACGTTCCTTGTGTCACCATTGATTCCTTGATTCTCGACGATCCTTACCGCACAAAAGACCTCCTAGGGAACCCCCTAGGTGGGTTGCCGGTCTAAAACACCGACAGCACCCTCAGCAGCCACCGATCGCAGCCCCATAGAACCAGATCGAGAGGTTATGATGATTGATGTGGATTGGAGAACACCATTTATTCACTATATCAAACATCACAAACTACACTCAGACAAGACACAGGCAGAGAAAGTCTTACGACAAAGCAAAAGCTATGTACTCATTGGAGACAAGCTATACAGAAGAGGCGCATCTTCAGGAGTACTCATGAAATGCGTCACACGAGAGGATGGCAAGGACATATTGGAAGAAATACACAAATGGATCTGCGGCAACCACACTCTTCATGCACAATAGTAGGCAAGGCATTTAGAGCAGCATTTTACTAGCCTACTGTACTAGCCGATGCAGAAGCACTAGTCCGTCGATGACAAGGTTGTCAGTTCTTTGCAAAGCAACAACATGTCCCTGCCTACAAGCTCATGACGATACCTCTAACATGGCCCTTCGCATGCTGGGGGCTCGACATGATTGGACCACTCCCAACTGTGGCCCGAGGATTCAATCGAGTACTCATAGCCATTGACAAGTTCACCAAGTGGATTAAAGTCAAGCCTGTCACCTGCCCCAGACAGAGTACTCGACTTCCTTGACAAGACCACCCACCACTATAGATTCCCTAATCGGATCATCACGGATTTAGGCTCCAAATTCAACAACCACGAATTCTAGGAGTACTGTGAAAACAGCGGAATCGACATTCATTATGTCTTTGTCGCTCACCCAAGAGCTAACGGCCAAGTCGAGCGCACCAACGGGATGCTATTGGAAGCTCTGAAGAAAAGGCTGCACGACATTGGCAAGACCAAAGGAGGCAAGTGGCTCAAAGAACTACCCAATGTACTCTGGGGCTACGTACTCAACCGTGCAAGCCTACGGGCAGTCACCCTACTTTTTGATCTATGTTTCAGAAGCCATACTCCCTGCCAACATCATGTGGAAATCCTCCACAGTCGAACAATACGATGAAGGCGTGGTAGAAGAAACAAGGTGTCTAGACATAGACAGACTAGAAGAAGCCCGCTGTGCAGCACTCGTCTAGTCAGCAAGGTACCTTGAGGGACTCCACCGTTACCATGATCGCAACGTCAAAGAACATTCCTTTAACATCGGTGACATGGTCCTCAAGAGCATCCAAGACACTATAGAGCTGCACAGACTCAATTCGCCATGGGAGGGGCCTTACATCGTATCCAAGGTCACAGGCCCAGGATCCTACAGGCTACAGCATCTCTTCGACGAAGACGTCAAGAACTCGTGGAACATTGAGCATCTCAGTCGTTTCTATTCCTATTCAGTAGACTACGGGACATTGTACACAGGTCATTGGCCTCAACCTTTTTTTTTGTGCATTTACTTTTCGGCGGTAGTCGACTACTTGTCCTCACCTCCATAAGCGGCTTGCAAAGGCGGGTCAGCTGCAACCATGAACTATTCAGCTCTCAGGGCCTTAGCGCCCCAGTTTTGACTTGTAGTCACAAGTCTTCTTGAGTTATTCAACTCACCCAGCGGCTCGCAAAGGCGGGTCAGCAGCTACATGAGCTAGCCATGCGCAAAAGCACAGTCGACATGAGAGTACACAAAACTACTCGTTTCAACTACTTATCTCATATATGCATTTTTTGAATTTACGAATCTTGCAAGATATATCAAATGCTTCCACCCCAAGAAATCAGAACGTCAAAAATACAACAAAAGTGCACAACAACGACTGCAAGCAACTGCCTACTAACAGTTACAACATAATTCCTAGGCTTTTACAATATCACACCAAGCATGCGCAGATGAGCCTAGAGACTACTCCAACACTAGGAGCAAGAAGCGTGGAGGAGAAGGAAGTGCATGCAAGAAAGCTGCACTCTAGGCAGCTGTACCCCATTCCTCCCCTCTACGGTGACCTGGATGTAGACTAGGGCATACAGCACCCCTGTCCTGTCATCCAACATCACCTCCCTCTCCCTTCCACAATCACTTAGAACAGGACTACGAGTACACAACGTGTACTTGAGTCTTACCCAGAGCAACTTCGGAGAGAGGGAGCGGTCGAAACCACACCACCGTCCTCAACCAGATAGCTGGATAAAGACCAGGACCCTCGCGTTTCTCCTCCAGCGAGCTCCAGCGTCGATTCATCCAGAGAGCAGGGGAAAAGCCAGGGCACATGGTGCTTTCTCGTACGAGGATTCTTCTAGCATCGCAGCCAACGGACTCAGCTCAAAGATTTGTGAAGGGAATGTGGAACCTCCATACGAGGAATCTTCTAGCACTAGGGCGCTCATTGGAAGCTCGCCACCATCAAAGAGAAGAAGCCTAAGGCCAACTACTGCTATAACCCGAGCCATGCTTTTCACAGATGCAGATGGAGCTCTATTTATAGCTAGGAAGCCAAGCTACCATCTAGGAATCGCCACCACACACTCATGACTACATAGTACAAAGCTTGCCCCACCGCCTGGTACAAGTACAGTACCCACGTGCAGAGCCAATTGACCAGAGTAAAATGCTCACATGTGATCCGCCCTGATTGCAAAACGACAAGGCATGCATAGTACTCTCGTGCGTCCTCTCGGATACGCTTGCAATAATGCAGGCACAAAGGACAAAGGCACAGTGTTCTCGTGTGTCCTCTCGGGTACACTTGCAATAATGTAGAGAAAAAAGATGACTACTTCCTCTGCGAGGCTACGAGTAGTAAGCTACCACAGACTACTCATCAGCCGAGCCCACAAGTCAAGTCAGCCATAAACAAATGCTCAACAAAGTACTAAGGATCATCACAACTGCACTAGTCGGAAACTGCAAATACAATATTTCAGTTCCTCCAAAAGATCATTGTTCAAAGATACAAAGTTTAGAAATAGTTGCAACCAATATGAACCTAGAAGACTACTGCAGGTTGATGAATTTGGTTGCTTCCTCAGCATGGGGTCCAATTCTTCCAAGTACTACTGATATGTTTCGTCCGAGCAATCCGCAGCAACACCCTCCACCACTGGAGACAGCCTTGGGATAGAATGACTTGACAAATCCCAGCAGCTGCTTGGATACCGACTTGGCCATGCCTTGGACTAGGCTATTAATCTTCGCCGGCGCATCCTTGACCCTCTCGAGCAAGGGACGAGGCTCTACTCCTTCAGGGGGCTCCACCATGTTAGCTGGAGGTGAAGGGGGCTCCACCATGTCAGCCAGAGGTCGCATTGCATCAGACCACTTCTGAAGAAGCTCTTGTTGCGCCTTGAGAGTAGTCATGGCCCCAACCAGGCCAACATCACCGTCTCAACGCATCTTAGACTTGTTCTCCAGATCGCGCTCTGTTTTCTCCAATCGGCTTTTGAGCTCTTCATGCTCATCCATCAGCCTACAGAAGGCATTCTTCCAATCAGTGATTGTGTTCTTCAACACAGTTTCTTGGTTTTTCAACTCTGCAAAACAGCAACGAGTAGTCAGAAGACAAACCACATACAACAGACAACTCAAAGACTACATGCACGAGTACTCACTCTCAACTTTATGGTGCAAGGCCTTGTTGTGCGCAACAATGAAGCTCTTTGCACCTTCAAATTCCCGCCGCTCCACCTGGAACAACGCAACAACGCTATCATACTGCTGCAGAAACTCGGCAGTCTGCCGACGCTCCTCACTAATTTCCTTCTCCAGAAGCTCAATGCGACGCGCAGCCTCGCTTTGCTCCCGCAGAAGTTGGACATTTTGGCGAGACTTCTCAAACAGATCCTAAGTATAGAAACATCAGCACTCCCAATGGAAAACTAGTTACTCAAATCAAGCAAGAAGATTACAAGAGCTGAACTCACCTTAGTATACGCCACGACATGCTAGTTCATCTCCAAGATGGAGGATATGGCCTGTGGCTCCAACAGGGGGCTCTCAAAAGCCTCGATTTCCCTCCGCGGCAATGGACGCTCAGCCGCGGAACTCGTCTTTGCGCCGGGCACCAAGTCTAGTTCCCAACTAAACGACAGCCCTGCAGCTGCCGCAACAGATCCAAGGGCGCGCCTAGCCTCAAGCTCGGGGGTTTCAGTATCCACAGAGTTGAGAGGAACGGCGCCCAAGACATTTGCCGCAGACGGATCTTCAACTAATATGGCCTCAGGCAGCGGTCCATGGGCAGTTGTCTGGGCAGCTCTCGATGCTACATCCTTGAGAGAACCAATCATGTCCTGTAGTAACACGGCCGCCAATGATGTAGCGTCTTCCCCCACCTACGGAGCTAAGTTCTCCTCCGATTCGATGACAGGCATGGGGGCTGAGTCCACAGTTGAGTGGCTTTCGTCATCAACTGCTAGGCCCATGGCTGCCGCACCAAGGTCAACACTCGAAGATGACCTACACACAACAAAGCATCAGAACTAGAGAGCAAATACTCGATACAAACTCAGTACTCAATCACAGTGCAGGGTACTCATCTGGTCGACCGACGAGGCATCAGAGGAGCTTTCCTCACCAAGCGCATTTGCAAGGTACTAGGAATTGGCATACTTGACGGGGTAGGCAGCGGAGCTCCAGGATTGTCGCCAATACCCGCAGCAATTACTTGGGCAGTAGCAGCCACGTGATTGCCACTAGTGTCCACACGTTCTCCACCGTCGGAAATTTCGGATAGAGTAGCATCAGAAACAGCCTCCGGCATCTTGACTGCTTCACTCATGTCCGTCTCCGTTGATCTGGCTACACTGCCAGTAGTCACCACCTCCTCCAAGGTCATGCGAGGAGTAGTTACCTCTGAAGCCATGGCCATATCACCGGTGGCCGTATCTGCCGCATCAATCCCGACATCGGCAATTGTTTCTGCAACTTCGCCGGCATTATTGGTAGCCATCTCACGACATCAACAACCTCATCAGCAGCTGCCTCTATGGTTTCATCTACTTCACTAGTAGTCTGCAGAAGAAAGAACTTAAAGAATAGTCAAAACTTAATACAACAAGTAAAAGAGTACTCGTACCTCAAGGCCTTGTCCTTTCGCAAAAGTTATTACCGGCGGGGGTGCATCATGAATGTGAAGATCGCGCCTAGTGCGCCTCTTGGGCACAGCATTTCGCTGCTTCTTTGGCGGTGGCACCAAATCAACATCTATGTCGTCGTCGGCACGACGTCTTGATGCGAAAGAAGACAACTTATCTTATTTTGAGATGCACGGCTGCAATAAAAAGAAACCCTCACCGTCAGAATTAGAGCTGTCAATGGGATCGGTCCCTTCATTCCCCCTCTCCTCCTTTTCCTCTTCTGAGGGAACCCCAAGCAATTGCAGTGAATATACTGGCATTGCATTCTTTGCGACATCCGTACCGGGAGGAGGAGGAGGCAAATAATACACAAGTACATCTGCCTGCACAAGAACAAAGAAGTCGAAAAACAACATATCAAAACAATAAAAGTACTCAAATGACAATAATGATAAATACTTACTTCATTCATCTTGTTCTGGCTGTCAAATTCTTCAACCGCTCCAGGTTCGCCCTCAAGTTCCTTGAACATCCGGTGCAGTCGGGCTCCAACCTCTTGATCAGGGATATCATCAAGCGACATCCGCGAGGGATCATCAAGCCTATAGTACTCGTATGCAAGAGTCTGCCGAAACTACAATGGCTGCAGTCGTCTTTTCATAAAGCTAGTGGCTCTGACTACTCCTGTCAAACCCTGCTTCTTTAATGCAGCAATCTTGGTCAACAGATCAGGTACTTGAATACTTTCAGTAGTTGTCGGTTCGTCAAGCCATCGGCTTCTGTACTTTGGACAATGTCCAGTAATCTTGGGCAGAGACGGCCTGTGATCTTCAATATAAAACCACTTCTCCTTCCAACTACCATGAGATTCCTTCAGCTTATACTCCAAATATAGATCCGAGTACTGCTCACGAATCTGGAAGCCAACACCTCCAATAACCTACATATTCTCTCAACTAGGCTGCAGCTTCAGACGAAAAATCTTATGGAAAAGACCGAAATGAGGAAGAATCCCCAGAAACGATTCACACAAGTGAACAAAGATGGAGATATGCAAGATGCTATTGGGATTGAGATGGACGAGTTGCAATGAATAGTACTCCAAGACGCCCTGGAAGAAGTTAGAATTCGGAATAGCAAGCCCATGCTCCACAAACCGAGCAAATATTACTGTCTCATTGGGGTGCACTTCAAACATCCAAGTATTGCCATAAGGGGACCTCCAGCCCACAACCACCTGCTCCTATAGCAGCTTGGCATCCACCAGCTCTTGGATCTCCACATCCTTCATGGTGGATCACTTCCAGGCCATCGCCTGATTGGGCGACACAGTCTGGTTGGTTTCCCCACACTTCGACGCCAGCAGTTCGGGCTCCTTTCCCTTTTGGGAAGTTCCCCTCTGGGAACCCTCCTTGGGTGCCTTCTTGGCATCCTCCTTGGACTCCTTCTTCGGACCTTCAACCTTCCTCCCCATCCTGATTATTGCCTTGGTATTCACTTGCATGCACTCGGGCGCTTCGAGGAGGCATCACAGGTGACGGAACGCGCGGCGGCACTAGCGGTTTAAGATGAGATCATGGCGGCACTGAGAGCTAGGGTTCTTTTCATCCAAATGAAAAATGCAAAATGATAGCATAAAGGGTAGGGGTAACTCCCCCGTAACTTTTATAAACTGCGGTGGAGTCTCCGGGGTAACGGCCCGATATTTTCGCTAATCAGCGGCAATTATGGCCTTGTCCATGCAAGACAGGTTTTTTCCAAACCAGTAGAATCTGAAAGGTCACGGAAATAAATTAAAAGACACTTATACCTCTCGAAACTAGTCGGGTAACGGCTTAGGGGCTGCATATACCATGCCTATTGGATAAAAATTTCTTTTTCTTTAAAGATCAAGATGAATATGGAACAAATGCAAATTGACCCTCAACCTGATTCTTCGATTCAACCTAAGGCTCAGGGGTTACTCTATATGAAGTGCAATTTCCATCGCACTCCCATATAAAGGATTGAAGATAGAAACAACGTCAGATGAGGCTAGAGTACCTTCCAGCCGCATGACAACACTCAAGTACTCGAAGACTTGGCCACAACCAAAGTACTCAAAGAGCACCAGAAACTAAGTCGAGCAACGTCTCCAGAAGTACCCGAGGTTGTTACATTTGACTACAAAGTACTTGGGAGCTTGTCATGCATACATCCATGGGCCCACCAGAAGATTTTTATAGATCCATATGAGGAGAAGTACATCGAGACATATCAGGATATGGAGACTATAGTACAGGGTGGCATGGTCTACATGAATTACCAAGAGCTAGTCATAGACAAGAAAACTACTCTTTCGATTTAGAGTGGAACTTTGTAGTCGTATCTGACTAGTACTCTTGTACAAACAACTACCCTATAACCCTGCTCCCCCGAAATATAAGGGTGGGCAGAGACCCTCTACAAAGAAGTTCAATCCAATACAAGCAAACAACATACAGGACGTAGGATATTACACGATCTAGCAGCCCGAACCTGTCTAAATGGCGTGCCTACGTACACCATCGAGCTCCTAATTTTGGCGACACCCACCAATCAAAACTCTACCTCGGGTACTTCCTTGGTAGGTTGCCGGGTATAAGACACCGATAGTGCTGCTACTCAGAGAAGAATTGACACCCCTTGCATCTTTGGAAGAGCTCCTTTGCATGAGCTACCACTGTTGGCCAGTAGAAACCAAAGCGGAAGGCTTTGCCAACCAAAGTGCTTGAGGCGGCGTGGTTGCCGCATGTTCTCGATTGAATTTCATGCAGTAGTTCAATGCCCTCTCTATGTAGAACACATTTCATCAGAATCCCTGTGGATGCAGCTTTTCGATAGAGCTCTTTGCCGATGACGACCTAGTTTGCACGGCGTCGAGCTAATTTTTCATGCTCTATTTTATCCTCTGGCACCATCTGGTCGGTGATCAAGGCTATGAACAGGGTGCGCCAATCTTCTTCTGCCTCAATCATCATGACATCGATGGGTTTTGGGTTGGCTGGGGCATGAGCGCCAATGTCGTTGGCCTGGTACGGATCTAGAATTTTGATGGAAGGTTCTCGGAGATCTTGTACGAATACGCCAGCTGGAACCTACACACGCTTGGAGCCGAGCTTGGACAGGATGGTGGCAGCGACATTGTGGTCCCTGGGGACATGATGGAACTCAAGACCATCAAAGTGTGCCTCCAGTTTACGGATTTCTGCACAGTAAGCATCTATGTATTTCTTGGTGCAGTCCCAATTCTTGTTGACTTGCTCGATGACAACCTTGGAGTCGCCATAAGCAAGGATGCACTTGATTCTGAGGGAAATGGCGATGCGGAGGCTGTGGATGAGATCTTTGTACTCAGCGCCATTGTTGGTGGCCTTGTAGTGGATCTGGAGCACAAACTTGAGTTGCTCGCCTTTGGGGATTATGAAGAGGACCCCCGCGCCGGCTCCTTCGAGGTTGAGGGTGCCATCAAAGTACATCGTATAGTGTTCTGGCCTCTCCAGGGAGGGTAGCTTCTGGATCTCCGTCCACTCTGCCACAAAGTCAGCCAGGATCTGCGATTTGATCACATGACACGGGCTGAAATCGAGGTCGAACTCATCGAGCTCCACGGACCACTTAACAACTTGGCCGTTGATGTCCCTGTTGTGAGAATTTCACCGATGGGGAACAAGGATACCATACAGATCTTGTGTGCCTAAAAATAGTGACGCAGCTTTCTTGATGATATCACCACTGCGTAGAGCAGTTTGTGAACCTAGGTATAGCAAGTCTTGGAGTTGTTGAGGACTTCGCTGACATAATACACCAGTCGTTGCATCGCGTAAGTATGGCCAGGCTCCTGGCGCTCCACGACTAGCACGATGCTGACAACATGCGTCGTTGTGGAGATGTAGAGATACAGTGTTTCTTGGTTAGCCGGGGCCGTCATGATGGGAGGAGTGGTGAGGAAAGCCTTGAGCTCTTCAAGTGCCTTGCTGGCCTCGTCATCCCACACAAATTTGTCCGCCTTTTTAAGGAACTTGAAGAAGGGTAGACCGTTTTCTCCAAGTTTGCTGATGAAGCGGCTAAGGGCTGCCATCATGCCAGTAAGTTTCATGATGTCCTTCTTGTTAGATGGTTTCGCCATGTTCCGGATTGCATTCACCTTGATGGGGTTGGCCTTGATGCCTCGCTGGCTGACCATGAAGCCTAGGAGCTTTCCAAATGGGACACCAAAGACGCACTTGCCCCGATTGAGTTTCTAGCGGTAAGCCCGGAGGCTGTTGAATGTCTCCTCATGGTCGAATATGAAGCATTCCTCGTCCTTTGTCTTGACAACCACATCGTTGATGTAAGCCTCGATGTTTCTGTGCAGCTGTGTTGTGAGGTAGCCTTGGATTGCCTTCTAGTAGGTAGCGCTGGTATTTTTCAAACCGAAGATCATAGTGTTGTAGCAGTAGATGCTGAAGGGCGTTATTAACGTTGTCTTATCTTGGTCGGCTGGATCAAAGGCAATCTAGTGATAGCCCGAGTAGCAGTCGAGGAAGCAAAGCAGGATGCTTCCCATTGTAGAGTCTACGACTTGGTCTATGCACGGAAGAGGGAAGGGGCCCTTAGGGCAGTGTTTGTTCAGGTCGGCATAATCAATGCACATTCTCCATTCACGGTTTTCTTTCTTACGAGAACTGGGTTGGCTAACCAGTCTGGATGCTTACATTCACAGATGAATTCAGTAGCTAGAAGCTTATTTAATTCTACCCTAATGGCCTCCTTGAGACCTTGGGTGAAGTGATGAAGTTTTTGCTTGACCGGCCGCGTAGTCTTGCTCAAGTCCAAGGCGTACTCCGCTAGCTCCCTCGGGACACCAGGCATATGAGATGGCTTCCACGCAAATACGTCCGAGTTTTCCTAGAGGAAACTGGTGAGTGCGAGTTCCTATTTCTCCGAGAGGTCAGCCCCTATGAGGGCCGTCTTGGTCAGGTCTTCTAGGCCGAGGCAAATCTTCTTGACCCTGGGGTCAGGCTGCAGCACCATGGACATCGACTTCTTCTTAGGGATTGTTAGTTGGTCCTTGCTCATCTTCTGGGCTTCACCTACCATGACGATGGCTTTAGCTGATATCTCCAGGG